>NC_090649.1:70755420-70830420 GCF_040937935.1 Hyperolius riggenbachi
TACCAGATAGATTTTAATATATAAATACAGCAGCTATGCAACAAAATGCAATGGCAGCTTTCAGAGCAGATAAACTCTGCTTTGGGAATTTATAATTTGGAAACAGACAATAATTATTTGTACACAAAAGCAAATCTGATAACTGTATGGGTAATAAAATGTAGGAAAACACATTTTATTGAATGTTTTGTCAGCATTTTATCCCACTTTAAAGCTAGCCATTCACTGATCAATCATTGCTACTATATGCCAAGCAAATCGATCCCTGACTGGATTTCAATTAGATAGTGACAGATTCCTACAATGCACTGTGAAAAATCAATGGAAAAAGAACTGATAAATTCGGACAATAGATGACCAGCAGATTCAATCAAAGTGATATGGGAACGAAATCAATTCGAACAATAAACTGTAGTTGTTTTAACAGCCTTTAATCCACGCACTGTATTTTCCCTCTGTAGAGAGTGGCTATTAAAGTGGACCTAAACTCTTGCACAGGACAGAATGAAAACAGAGAAATGCACCCTGTATGTATTTAGAAAGTTTAGACTGTCTAATTCCCCCTCATCTGTGACTAATCACAAGTTGTAATTTGATCTCTCGGCTGTGTCAGCTCCAGAATCTCCACTGCCAAGGCAAAGCACCTGATTTGTAAACACAATAGGTCTGCTTCCATGAAAGCAGGAAGTAGACAGTGCAGATTTATTGCAGGATTTGTATCAACTGTAACAAAGAAATAAGCTGCTGCTTATCTTTTAGAGCAGAGAGGAAGTTCTGAGTTCAGGTCCGCTTTAAGCCTTTCACCATATTGACTTCCATGTGGAAACCACAAATGCAGCTGTCAGGGCAGTTTAGCATTGTTAAATGGGGCATGCAGCATCTATAATTATGCCCTCGGCTGTACCACCCTCACCCACATACATACATAGCCAGGGCTATCCCACTGCCTTTCCCAGGGTTGTGAAAATGCCTACTCCTAAGACCAGTGTTCTCTCCCCAGGCTCTTTTAGCTGGGTGCTCCACCCGGCTAGTTTTGGTAACCCCCCAGCTGTCATCAGCTCACCTCCTCTGCTGTAAGCAGAGTTGCTCACAGAAGCACCGGCCTTTCATTCTCTCCTCTCACCTCACCTCACCTGGCTACGATTTCATGCCACCCAGCTGGAAAACCTTTCTGGGGAGAACACTGAAGACATTGGCGTGAAACACTAGAATGGGTGGGTTCGCCCTATAAATAAAGCACTCATCATTAATACAGCAGGGGTTGTACAGAGCTTGTCAAAAATAAGTTAAAATCAAACTATGATTTAGAAGCTGAATTCTTTTAGCAGCACGTTTTTGGGGTCATTTCCTTCTGGAAAATTGGGATTACAAACAATTTTTTAATGCATTCTGGCGCAATTTTCTGTGCAATTAGTTGGTTTTCATGACGCAACTACCAGTGGGAAAAGGGACCTTAATGTAGATTATAATAATTCAGGTAAAAAAAAATATAAAAAATGTAGATTCGACAGCTGATATAACCAGCTGGATTACTTACATTGAATAAATCCTGAGATTGCCTTTAAAACAAACCAAACCAGTGAGGCGGGAAACAAAAAAAAGTTATGTTAGATACTTACCCAGTAGAGTGACGTGTCTGGGTGGTCCTGAGGCTTCCCAGTGTGCTACTGCTGCTGCTCAGGACCCTCTTCTTCTTGTGGCCGTTCTCCCAGCTCAGTACGAGCTTCTCCATACTGGGCATGTGCGAGTAAGCTCTGTGCATGCCCAGTAGAACACAGGTACTCACGCACAGAGGAAAGAAGCCATGCACGAGCAGCTTGGTTCTACTAGGTGTGGGTGGACCTTACTCGAGCATGCCCAGTACGGAGAAGCTTGAATTCAGACAGGAGCGCAGCCACAAGAGAAGATTCAGCAGGCTCTTGTCAAATATGTTCAGAGGTAATCAGTGCTGGGTCAGTGGGGTGCAGGAGGATTGGGGACGCCTTTGGATTGTCCAGGGCACAGATGTCAAACTCAAGGCTCGCAGGCCAAATGTGGCCCTCCTTGCCATTTTATGTGGCCCTTGAGAGTTTCAAATGTGCATCATTGTAAGCCGTAAACTAACAACAGCGCGGTCGTGTCTCTTCTGTTCTTCCCAGCAGCTGCACACTCTATACTTCCATACATCCAGCTCCCGGTCACATGACCTACATTCAGAGCCAGAGGTCTGCTATGCAGCATAGAGAATGTGTCTGTCAGGAAGATTAGAGGAGGCTCGAAGCAGTACTGGAGCAGATAAATATCCAACTGCTCCACTGCAATACTTTGCAGAAGGGGGAGGAGCTCCCCCATGGTCACCATAGTTACGCCACTTTGAGACTGCTCAAAAATGTTAAATTTTAAGAGACTGAGGCTTCCCCATCCTCCTAAGCCTCAGAGATCCAGCGCTGTCTCCCCAAAAATACAGCCGACAAGTATGTCGACTGTGGCTCAGCATCGCCTGCAATATTTACCAAACGCGGCTTTCTGATCGGGCTCAGGCAGAAATAGTCGCGCCCAATCAGGTCTGCTCTACTGCACAGGCAGACCTGATCGGCTATTTCCACCTGAGCCTGATCGGAAAGCTGCTACTGCGCCTCCACAGGATCACAGTACGTATTAGTTGGTTTATGGGGGTTGCTTGCGCTGGATCCTGGAGGGTGATTTTGGCCCCTCACGTGACAAAGATTGACACCCCTGATGCAGAGTACAGTATCAAGTGTTTTAACCTTCTGTTGGCTTCTAGGTATGCTTTATAACACAGGTACTCTTTTCTACACAGAGGAGAAGCAGCAGTCAGTGCTCAGTCTGACAGGAAATAATGGCTTTTGCCTCCTCTCAGCAGCAGTGCGGCATCACACAGCCAGACAGGAACAAGTTTTACTGCCGCTACGCATAAGTACAGACTATAGTCTGCAGCAGCATAAATGCTGAGTGCTGTAAAATCAGACCCAAAAGCCTCCATCCATCCACTTTATGGATTTGCTGCTGCGTGTCTTACAAGGAAGTGTTTGGCATAACATTACGGAGCCGTCATTCTGGCAAAGCTTCATCTCTTTAGTATCAGCATCCCAGTGCTGAGCAGCTGAGGTAACAAGTCTAATTTCTCCATCAGGATTCTAAGCCTGGCTGGAGCTAAGCAGGGCAGTACCCGGATCCTGAATACAAAGCCCAACGCATCCAGGTTCTGAGGTGGGGGGGGTGGGGGGTGGGTTGGGGCATCAATGGAATAACACAGCCCACCTGGTAAGATATCTTACACAGCTCACACCTCCAGACACAGAACTGAAAAAGCAAAAACAAACAAAATCTTTTTGAGTGAAATGCTCCTGCAGCAAAAAATCCCAGAGCAGGATCATCCAAAGTAGGCAACCTAGGCCGGTGGTTTAGAGCCAAGTGGGTGTCAACGGGCCCACCTGCCACCTACATGGGGCCGCGTATAGCATTATATTTGGCCCGCAAGCACCTAAGCACTAAGCCAATACAGATAAGCACTGAAACCATGAAGCCACATGGTGAAGGGTGAGTGGCCACTAAATACCAGGGAACTGTATAAGGGAGGGGAGGGAAGGGGCCACTAGACATGAGGGAACTGTAAAGGGGAGGGAGGGGAGCCACTCAACACCAGGGAACTGTAAAAGGGAGGGAGGGAGGGGAGCCACTAGACATCAAGGTTGGCCTGGGACTTGGTCCCAGTGTTCAATTTCGCCACTGTGTATTTGAGTCTGACGCTCCTGGTCTAGGCCCATTTTAAGACCTTGGAAGTGATGTGGTTAAAAAGGAAAAAACATTTTTTTTTGCTGGAATGCCATTTGTAGCACAAGTTCCATAACACTTCTTAATCTACACACAATAATCGCAGTACAACTAATCAGTGTTTCTGGTCCTTGAAGACACAACATTATGTACGAATCAGCCTGGAACAAGAACAAACCATTCCCATAATACAAGAGAACATTATCCTCCTCCTAAGTTATAAATAGAGAGGAGATAGGGGGATTCTGTAGCATTGCTCAGCAGGATAGACCACTCAAGGCTAATGAGTGGGCTTATCCATGTGACCATGGCCGCAGGTACAGCGGACAGCTTGCCCAAGCCCGATAATTACCATTTCTGGGAACAACACCTCAGCATGCCTGCCTACCGCTCATCAGAATCTGCTGATTGAAATCTCATAATTATTCTTTGGACTTGTGAATATGAACATTTATTTGCGGATCCGCATTTCTGAAGCGCTTTAGACAGATCTTCAGCTAAGCAGTTCTGGTCCCGGGTGAGCGGCACGTCCTGCACAATGGTGAAGGAACAGGGATGACTTTTGGCAAATGCTCGGCAGCATCCCAAAAATGAGCATGGACCTCTGGCCCCACTGCCCTGATTTCCTGTCCAGTGACATCACATGGAACCCAAAGAATTACTCCAGTCCTCTGGGGCCACCATTCAGAGACTTGCAAGACAGTACAGCACTTTCTGAATACTGGGGCCTAAGGCCCAGTTCACACTTGCTGTTCTCTGCCAAACGGAGCGGATGACCTGACCGGATCCGGACCGGATCCGGATCGGAACCGTACGGTTCTGATCCGGATCCGATCCGGATCCGGTCAGGTTGCATCAGGTGTTCATCAGGATGCGATCCGGATCCGTTTGGCAAAAGATAGTAGAAATAGAATAAAAATGTTGGGGTCTGGGAGGTCAGCAGAAGGTGGACCTGTGGAATCAGGCCCTCCGCTGTTTAGCACTCACCTCCACCTCCGACATACTGCCAACATCTCCAGCACGTTTAAAGTCACTGCTGCTCCACTCCAAAATGCTTGCCCATGTGTCCCCATCCAAAATCGCCGCTTCAATACGCATAGGAAGTGGGGTAGAACATCCGGATTTTTAGCCAGTGTGTTGTGCGCTCTCCGGTTCTCATTGGTTTGTATTGGCCGGATGGTGCAGTCCGGCTCCGCTCCGGATACGGCTGCCGGAGGAGCCGGACCAAAAAATAGCGCATGTTGGGTCTTATGCCGGAGTCCGGATCCGGTCCGGACGAAACGGACGCATGTGAACGGACGCATAGGCTTTCATTGCTATGCCGTGCGTCCGTTCCGTCCGTTCTGCATGCGGTCCGGCTCCGGCACGGCGATTGGGGACGGCGACCGCTAATGTGAACCGGGCCTTAGTCATTGGCTTTAGACTTTAGATCATGGGTGTCGAACTCAAATACAAAGTGGGACGAAATTGAGCTCTAGGACCAAGTTGCGGGCCGACCTCAACGTCTAGTGGCCCCCTCCCTCCCTTATAAGTTCCCTGGTATCTAATAGCCCCCCTCCACCCCTTATACAGTTATCTGAGGTTTAGTGGTCCTCCCTCAATCATCTTTACAATTCCCTGATGTTTAATGGGCCCCTCCTTCCCCTATACAGTTCCCTGGTGGCTAGTGGCCCCCTTCTCTCTACTGTACAGTTCCCAGGTATCTAGTGCTGTCCCTCTCCCCATATGGCTTCCCTGATGATCTAGGGCACAGGTGTTGAACTCAGCCCTCGAGGGCCAAATCCATGCCATTGTTTAGGATGGACTGAGAAATAAAGAAATGTGTTCTCCCTGATGAACCAACCACATCTTTCCTAAATAAGTCATCAATTAGTTTGAGCTGTGCCAAAAATGTGTGAGGACCTCGGCCCTCGAGGACTGGAGTTTGACACCTGTGATCTAGGGCTTACCCTCCAAAAAAGGTTCTCTGGGGGAAACCCCCTGAGGGCCAAGTCTGATGGCTCAGAGGGCTGTATTTGGCCCACAGGCCGGAGTTTGACATGTATGCTTTAGATGGACCTGATTAAAGTATTATCTGAGTGGAGGGGTTCACTTGTGCTCTTGCGTCACTGGGGGCAGGAAGCCACAGGAATTTGACCAATAGGAATAAGGATTATTAAATAGAGTCGAAGGGTGCATATAAACATGCAATTTTGATTGGCCAATTGTACCATTTCCATGAAATAAGAGGGGTAGCAGATTAGAAATATGAACAGATTGCGTAGAAAAAGTCTTATACTACACGGAGGTGGTAATATTGGCCAATCAAAGTCAGGTGTGTATACACACCCCAATTCTTAGTGCCGGTTCCCACTACAAATCACAAACACAAACGCGCCGTGATGTGATTTGTGTACATTGTATGCACTTTTGGTGTGATTGTCCCATTTGCTGTTGATTCTTAAATTGGGTTGGCTAGTGCGACTGTTGCTATGGTAATGTGCGTTACTAACGAGCGTTACTTTTAGTAGCGTTACCTTTGCAAAGGTCACACTGATGCCGTAACTCACGGACGCATACTGGTAATACGGGTAATATCGCCGTGGGATATCCATGGACGGCAGTATTACCACGATTTCCTGCATCAGGCCCCTGATCCCGCAGAGCCTTCGCAACCCTCTCTGCATGCCATCATTCCACCGCGGGCCCCCATTGCATTTACAAGATGCTGGGACTCCACGGCAGGCTTCAGAAACACGCATCGCCAAACGCTTCCCAAGGCAGGCGGGTCCATACTGCGCATGCGCAAGCCTAGACTCGTGCCCAGTACAGATCCACTCAACTTCAGAAGTAGTCGGGATGCAAGGGCTTTTTTTTTTTTTTACATCACTTAAAGCCGACCTGAACTCTGAACTTCCACTCTGTTCTAAAAGATAAGCGACAGCATAATGACCTTTAAAGAAAAACATTTCTTTGTCACAGCTGATACAAATCCTGAAATACAGTGGGTTTCAAAAGTATTCAGCCCCCTTGAAGTTTTCCACATTTTGTCACATTACTGCCACAAACATGCATCAATTTTATTGGAATTCCACGTGAAAGACCAATAAGAAGTGGTGTACATGTGAGAAGTGGATCATCATCATCGAAAATCATACATCATTCCAAATTTTTTTTTACAAATAAATAACTGCAAAGTGGGGTGTGCGTAATTATTTAGCCCCCTGAGTCAATACTTTGTAGAACCACCTTTTGCTGCAATTACAGCTGCCAGTCTTTTAGGGTATGTCTCTACCAGCTTTGCACATCTAGAGACTGAAATCCTTGCCCATTCTTCTTTGTAAAACAGCTCCAGCTCAGTCAGATTAGATGGACAGCGTTTATCAGCAGCAGTTTTCAGATCTTGCCACAGATTCTCGATTGGATTTAGATCTGGACTTTGACTGGGCCATTCTAACACATGAATAGGTTTTGTTTTAAACCATTCCATTGTTGCCCTGGCTTTATGTTTAGGGTCATTGTCCTGCTGGAAGGTGAACCTACGCCCCAGTCTCAAGTCTTTTGCAGTCTCCAAGAGGTTTTCTTCCAAGTTTGCCCTGTATTTGGCTCCATCCATCTTCCCATCAACTCTGACCAGCTTCCCTGTCCCTGCTGAAGAGATGCACCCCCCTGAGCATGATGCTGCCACCACCATATTTGACAGTGGGGATGGTGTGTTCAGAGTGATGTGCGGTGTTAGTTTTCTGCCACACATAGCGTTTTGCATTTTGGCCAAAAAGTTCCATTTTGGTCTCATCTGACCAGAGCACCTTCTTCCACATGGTTGCTGTGTCCCCCACATGGCTTGTGGCAAACTGCAAACAGGACTTCTTATGATTTCTGTTAACAATGCCTTTCTTCTTGCCACTCTTCCATAAAGGTTAATTTTGTGCAGTGCACGACTAATAGTTGTCCTATGGACAGATTCCCCCACCTGAGCTGTAGATCTCTGCAGCTCATCCAGAGTCACCATGGGCCTCTTGACTGCATTTCTGATCAGCGCTCTCCTTGTTCGGCCTGTGAGTTTAGGTGGATGGCCTTGTCTTGGTAGGTTTACAGTTGTGCCATACTCCTTCTATTTCTGAATGATCGCTTGAACAGTGCTCTGTGGGATGTTCAAGGCTTTGGAAATCTTTTTGTAGCCTAAGCCTGCTTTAAATTTCTCAATAACTTGATCCCTGACCTGTCTTGTGTGTTCTTTGGACTTCACGGTGTTGTTGCTCCCAATATTCTCTTAGACAACCTCTAAGGCCGTCACAGAGCAGCTGCATTTGTACTGACATTAGATGACACACAGGTGCACTCTATTTAGCCATTAGCACTCATCAGGCAATGTCTATAGGCAACTGACTGCACTCAGATCAAAGGGGGCCGAATAATTATGCACACACCACTTTGCAGTTATGCAATCATGTATGATTTTTGTTCCACTTCTCACGTGTACACCACTTTGTGTTGGTCTTTCATGTGAAATTCCAATAAAATTGATTCATGTGGCAGTAATATGACAAAATGTGGAAAACTTCAAGAGGGCCGAATACTTTTGCAAGCCACTGTAAATTTGCAGTGTGTGTGTCTACTTCCTGCTTTCATGGATACAGACATAGGGTTAACATCCTGTGTTTACAAATTAGCTGCTCTACTGAGGCAGCCAGCTGACACTTCTGAGAGATAAAATTACACATGTGATTAGTCACAGATGAGGGAGAATTAGACAGGCTAAACGGTCTAAATACACACAGGGTGCATTTCTCTACGTTTTCCTTCTGCCCTGTACAGGAGTTCAGGTCTACTTTAAGACTCACTTTACCATTGCCGTACTGTGGTTTGTTGAGGTCAGATAAAATCACATCAAAACGCCTGCATTACAAACGGGCCCTTATGCATTAACTGCAAAGTCGGAGTTCTGCTTTAGGACAGTTTTAGCTAGGCTAGTTCACACATTTCCTCCATCCATTTACAAGCATTCCATCCCCGGAAGGTACAAGCGCTCATAACCAGGCTAGATAGTTTATGGGATTGCTCTGAGAGAAAACAAGTAATGGCCCTGTTACCATTACATTTACATGCAGGAAGCTCATTTCCACAGACTGCGATAATAGAGGTTTATCATGATGTAAAGAGGAACACGCTGTACATGTAGCACTCTGACAATCCTTGCTGCATCCATCACACTCGCTATACAGATACAGCTACTCCTGCACTCACCTGAACCCCAGGCTGTCAATGTCTTCTTTCAGTTGTTCCCTCTCTGTCAATGTCCATGATCCCCACACGTCACTTTTAGGTGTCTTTTCCACTGGCTGTGCTCCAATACCATCTCGTTTGTTCTTTACGGATATAGGAGTCCAGCTACAATGTAGCTGAACTCAATACTACAGCAAGTTCTATCCCCACTAATTCAGCTAACTCATACCTCCCAACTTTTTGACGTGAGAAAAAAAAAAAACACAAGCCAGGCCCCTGCCACACCCCTGATCACGCCCCCGTCGCATCCCTAGGCACGCATACCATAACAATTTCTTAAAGTGAACCTCCAGACTAAAAATTGACTCAGCAGCACTGGAAAGGCTTGGTGTTTCTTTAACTGTCTCACAGCATCAGAACTTTTTTTCTCTTATATAAGCCTCATTTTTACCTGCACAGAAAAAAACTGCCCGGGCATTTTTTCCCTAATGTCGTGCAAAGCATGATGGGATTTCTGAGGTCGTTGTTCTCATTCTGCTGTTTTGGTGCAATTTTTTTTGTTAAATTTTGAATTTGACATTTGAAGCCTAGCGTGTGCAGCTGGGAGGGGTTATCAGGACACAGGACAGTTGGAACTGTGTCTCCTGCTCCCTGTCACCTCCTTTCAACCAAAAAGATGGCTGCCCCCATGACAAATATGGCAGCCCCCATGAATCACAAACATTTGCCTGTTCTTTTAAAACGGGGTGGGTAAGAGATTATATTACCTATCTATTCTAATTAACATAACTAATGTAACTTAATGACAGTATGTTTGTTTAGGCTGAAGTTCCCCTTTAATATGAAGGAAAATTAATCCGGATAGAAAGGACCAGTGTGGTTCGAATTATAAAACATTTTTCTTAACATTTTAAAATTAGTAATATATCACTTTAAAGGAGTTTAGAGTGGAACACTTTTTTTAGTAGATAAATATATATATTTACATAGAAAGTGGGACAAAGTCCTGAAAGGGGGACAAATGAGGAGTAAAGAGGGTCAGAGGGACAGGGCTCCCAAAGAGGGACTGTCCCTTCAAAAGAGGGACAGTTGGGAGCTCTGCTATCTGACAGCCAAGCGTTTAGCTATCTCTTTGCCAATCGCCAGTATTGCTATCCCCAACACCCAAACATCTATTGCGGTCTATGGATGACTGCAGAATAAACCGTTCTCTGTGCAGCAAAAACGTTTTATTTGCTCATTTAACCTCCTAGCATATTTGAGACCATAGTCAACCATCACAATCATTTCCAGCTGCCAACATGTGAAATGGTGAACTAGGCTTTTGTGACCAGATCTCTCAATCCAGGTCCAATTTAGGGCTCGTTCTCACTAGGGCGATTAGCGGGGCTGATTCCCCATAATCGCTGAAGCGCTAGCTGTTTTTAAAGCGCTAGCGCAATAGGAACCTAATAGCAGTGATCTCACTGCCGTGATTGCCGCCGATCACGGGCATTTTGCGATTAATGGCAATCGCAACTGATATATAACAGACAGCTACTGATTTATGTCAGTTCTGACGAAATCTTGCCAGAACTAGACAAAATCTTTGTAAGAAGAAAATGGTGAGCTTGTGAGAGGAACTGACAGGGAGGTAAGTACCAGTATGTAACCATTTGCAGCTACATCATGTGTTTATTTTACAGTGGCTGGACGGTGTAATGGTTAAGGGCTCTGCCTCTGACACAGGAGACCTGGGTTCAAATCTTGGCTCTGCCTGTTCAGTAAACCAGCACCTATTTCAGTAAGGAGTTTCTTGGGCAAGTCTCCTTAACACTGCTACTGCCTACTGAGTGCGCTCTAGTGGCTGCCTCGCAAGTGCTTTGAGTCCGACAGGAGAAAGGCGCTATACAAATACTGCCATTATTTATTTTTAATAATTCTACTCGGTTCCGGTTCTCTTTAGGCCTCTTGCACACTACATGCGATTCCGATTTTTTATCTGATACGATTTTTTTATTCCAATTAAAAAACGCGCTGCATGCTTGCTGATTAAATAGGGACATAGCTAAAATATAAAAACTGCTCTGGTCCATAAGTGGGAAACAAGGTCTGAATGCGAAGTGGTTAAACAATGAAAGAATGCAGGTTTATAAAAGTAGAATTAATAATATGTAGTAATTTGATGAAAAAAAAAAGTAAAAACTGGTATCTTTACATGAAGAGGGCAGGAATAGAAGCCAGAGTTCTGGATTCCTGTATTGTAGCATTTCCCCATATCGCACGCGCCTAACCTCAACAGAAAGCACAACACCCACATCTGAAACTCTGCACAGCCGGATTTATCCAGCCTCACCCCAGCACAACACAGGCCCAGCTATTCAAGTGTAACACAAAACATCCACCACGGCTCTTCTACAAGCCAATCCCCGGGGGAATGTGGGGCCAAATGAGTATTACTCTGCAGCCATTAGAGGCTGTAAATTGTGTGAGCAACACGACAGCGTGCCTCTCGGCTAACGTGGAGACCATTAGCAATGCCTCTTAGATTAAAGCTCTGCTCCGGGCCCGGATCTTATTCTAGAGCTCTGCAAGAGCACCTTCATTAGCGAACGTCAAATAAATCAATTTTAGGGCTAGTCCAGACTAGGGATGAGCAATCGAATTCCACGGTATTGTGAAGTTCGAGTTTGACATTAAAATTCATCATTCTGAATCAGAACACGGAATTCAGACATTTACATTTAAGTAAATACCACCAACGTTAGCAGTTAATTGCAAAGCCCTCATATGTCATTGCCGCTGCTTAGGATTCGAATTGGTATTATTATTATTTAGTATTTATATAGCGCCAACATCTTCCGCAGCGATGTACAGAGTATATTGTCTTGTCACTTAACTGTCCCTCAGGGGCTCACAATCTAATCCCTAACATAGTCCTATGTTTATGCATGTATTGTGTAGTGTATGTATTGTAGTCTAGGGCCAATTTTGGGGGAAGCCAATTAACTTATCTGTATGTTTTTGGGATGTGGGAGGAAACCGGAGTACCCAGAGGAAACCCATGCAGACACGGGGAGAACATACATACTCCTTGCAGATGTTGACCTGGCTGGGATTCGAACCGGGGACCCAGCGCTTGCAAGGGAGAGCGCTAACCACTACGCCACCGTGCTGCCCTGGTATAATAAGTGGGCCGATAGGGGCCCATCTAGACATTTAACCGGCTCGGGACCACCAATCGTTAACTACTTAAAGACCGCCTCAGGCCAATTAGCCTGAATGCGGCGCCTCCCCCAGGACTGTGTAACGCCAAATGGGGTTAAGTCCTGGGGGCGTGGTTTGCAGGGGATCGCGTGTGCCGATGTGGGCGGATCCCCTCTTGAATGATGTAGCTCCGCACCGTCATCAGTCTCCCAGTGGCGATCGCCGCTAGAAGGCTAAGACAGCAAAATAGCTGTTGGTAGGCAGAAAAGGGGGGGGTGGGGGGCGGGGAAATCACTTGTGTGCCGAGCTGTACGGCCCTGCAGCGAGCCCTTAAAGCTCCAGTGGCCTGAATTGTAAAAAATAGCCTGGTCACTAGAGGGTGTAAGCCTGTGGACCTGAAGTGGTTAAAGAGAGCCTAAGATGGGCTCATGAAGTGAAAAAAAAAAGCCTCCAAAAACGCCGCTCCTGTAGGCCGCAATGGCCCACTTTCATGACCTCTGGATCACGACGCTGGAAAGAGATTCATTTTCTCATTCACAGCTGGAGAGCGGCAGGGGGCGCAGCCATGGAGAGAGAGATGCCCAATGGCAGCTCAGGAAACCCTGCAGGAACCCCCCTGGTGGGCGGTCTGAACAGAGAATCCCTCTCCCCTCTGTTTACCCCCGAGACAGTGACAAACATTGTTAAAAAGTTACATAGTGGGTTGAAAAAATACATCCATCGAATTCAACCAGAAAATAAAGTACAACTCCAGCCTGCTCCCTCACATATCCCTGTTGATCCAGAGGAAGGTGAAAAACCCTTACAAGGCATGTAGCATTGTTGCTAATCTTGGGGGGGCAATAGCGCCGCGGTGGAAGGACCCAGAGGCACGCCATGAGGCAGAGAACATGCTTCTGTGTCCCATCTCACCCCCAAAAAAACACTTTAGGTTCTCTGTAAAGCTATGCCGCACTTGTAGCTGCCTAAGAATGATGCGGTGTAGTTTTAACGCCGGCAGTTCCCGAGCATGGGACACATTAGCGCGTCCCGTCGGCACAGATCTCCACAGTCTAAAGACAACAGGCTTGCCAACATCTCTGTACAGATCCTTCTTCAGGGAATGATTTTGTAAAGAATAAAGGAAAACCATGAGAATCCGCTATGAGGAGATGGGCTAGTCCAAAACTTGTAGGATCTTTAAGATTTTTACTGCCCATTGTAAGCAACAGCAACATAGGAGAAAAGTAATGTATAGTGCATTTTACTCTGGGAGGAATCTACTTCCTAAGTATTGGTATACATGTATTTTACATTTTTTGCGATTGAGGTCCTTTAAATCCAAAATGTAGAATGAATGATCATGGTCGTCACATTTTAAGCAATTTTACATGCACAACACACTTCAAAAGCGGACCTGAACCCAGAACAACTTCTCTCTCTAAAAGATAAGGAACGACAGGTTTTGGGCCAGTCCATCTTTTTATGGGTGATTCTCAAGGTTTTCTTTGTTTTCAACAGCATTTCCTGAACAGCAATTTAACTGTCAAAATAGTAGGATGTCAGCCAGTCTCCCCAATCACTTGCACACTATTTTGTCAGTTAGACTTTGCAACTGCTGTTTAGGAAATGCTGTTAAAAACAAAGAAAACCCTGAGAATCCCCCATGAGGAGATGGACTGGCCCAAAATCTGTTGGTTCTGTTAGATTTTAACTGCCTACTTTTTTTCACAACAGTGGTCTTTTAACATCCTGTGTTTACAAATTAGCAGTTCTGCCATGGCAGAGGAGATTCCTGAGCTGACAGCTGAAGAGATCAAATTACAGTGGCAATTAGTCACAGATGAGGGGGAATTAGACAGACTAAACTCTCTAAATACATACAGGGTGCATTTCTCTATATTTTCCTTCTGTCCTGTGCAGGAGTTCATATCCACTTTAAAGGTTACATTTGAGGACTACAAGGGCTGGCGAATACTGAAAGCATTTAGAAGCCATGACCATCTAGTGATTCTGGGCCATGTGGACATTCCTGAATGAATAGGATGCCACAGAAGAGGTAAAGGTCCTAAACACCATATGGCCTAATGCAGCTAACAACCACAGCTAATCGCCATTAAATCATACCAGTCTTTCTGTCTGTCACTAGTCCTATTTTGTCTGGGCAGACCTTTAATTAATGTACTTTTTCAAAACGATTTCGGTACAGCATTGCTTTTTTTATATGATAAATGATGAAGTCTCTGCCTTGCATCACTGGCTGCTGTTCCCGTGGTAACTGCACGGGACAGGCTGGATACACCTTTTATAGTTTGCCCACTTCAGTTTCAGGTTCGAAAATAGTAACATTTTCACAGAAAGATGGGTGAGATTATTCAGAAACAGACTTTATAATGTAAACCACCATGGACAACAGATGAGATGGTCTTTTAGACAGCCCACTAAAATTCCATTGCTAGGGTGAGGGGGGTAAAGGTGAAAGGTCTATCCACTAAGCAGTTATTGCCTCAGTAGCTGCTAAATGCTAGCAGGCAGGAGCACTAGCACTTTGCTTGGGACAAGTTGAGACAGGGAGTAGAACCATGCAGTTGTGGCAGTCAGCAATGGTCTGTTCTCCAACATTCGCATGCCTCCCTACCGTCCCGATTTTGCAGAGACTGTCCCGGGTTGGAAGGCATGGTCCCACGTACCCCCTCGTGTCCCAGGCTGTCTCCTTTTACTGGGCCAGCCTATTAGCGTTGGTGAGTCTGGGGTTGCAGGAAGGGGGTCTTGACTTTATTCCTCCAACTCTATGGCCCAACTCCTGTGTCCCCCTGTTGCAGAAAAAAAGTGCAATCTCACCTGATCCCGGAGTCTTCCTCAGCACCAGCCAGCCGCACACTACTTCCTGTTCTGCATGGCACCAGGTTATGATCCAAGCGAAGCAGGCACCACCTTCAGTAATTCAGTAGCTCTTTATTAGAAAAGTCATAAAAAATTGACATCGATAAAAATGGCTGTAGCGGCTGACAGCCCGCTGTTTCAATCTCAGTCGCTCTTTTTCAAAGCCAGAAGCCATATGATATCAATGACTTGTCATTTTTTATGACTTTTCTAATAAAGAGCTACTGAATTACTGAAGGTGGTGCCTGCTTCGCTTGGATCTGCATCTTTTGATCATCGGTACAGTGATCTTAAAGCTACGGCACACCCCACATCCTCTTGCATGGGTGCTCCTCCACTTCTGTTTTTGCTGGCACCAGTTTATGTCACCATGCAGAGATTGCCCAGTAAAAGGAGGCAGCATAGGACACAAGGGGGAGTGCATGTAGGAGACATGAGGTAAACACCGACTAGACCACCATAGAGCTGATGGGGACCGGGTGAGGCTACTAGACTACCATGGGGGACATTATGGCACACCGGAAGGCATATAGGGTTGGGGGGCTACTAGGCAAGCCATATATATTGGAGGGACGACACTATACTACCATGAAAGCTATATGGGGGGCTTTAGACTACCAGAGAAGACACTGGGGTTGGGGAACTGTATGGGGGGTGGGGGTGGCACTAGACACCATGGAACAGTATAAAGGAGGGGGCACAGTGCTTGTAAAATTGGGGCATGATCCATGTCTCACTGCTTCTTTGGTTTAACCCCACTACGCCCGCGTCACGCCGATGGGCGTGATCGCAGCGGCAGCTCCATGACCACCTGATGACAACTGGCGTCAAGTCCTGGGGCGGGGTTTTGCAGGAGATTGCGAGCACCACTCTATCAGTCTTCCAGTGGTGATCGCTGTCAATTTACAGTGTACAGTGATGCGATCTATGGCAGTGCTGTACTGGGGACAGCCGTGTGACACAGAGGCAGGGAAGCAATCTGCGGTCATAGGCTGAAGCCAATGACAGCCGATCGCGCTTATTGGCTGGCGGGGGGGGGGGGGGAGGAGGGAGGGCGGGGTTTACAAAAAGAAAAATAGTAAAATTTATTTTTTTAAAAAAGGAAATAAATATTTATAGAAAAACAAAAACATTGGGGGAGCAATCAAAGCCCACCAACAGAAAGCTCTGTTGGTGGGGAAAGGGAATTAATCACTTGTGTGCCGAGTTGTACGGCCCTGCAGCGAGGCCTTAAAGCAGTAGTGGCCTAAATAGCAAAAAATAGCCTGGTCTCTAGGGGGTTGTAAGCATAGGGTCCACAATTGGTAATCTGTTTTGAGGAATAAGTCCCTAATACACTTAATAGCATTCTATAGGGGTTCATGGATATATTTGATGCTATATGGGTGTCTGTTCTTGGATTGCACCACCTTATGTAACGACTAGGGAAGCTGCTGGAGGCTGATCCGCACACACCCAACTGATGTGGATATTATAAAAAGCAGGGCTGTGGAGTCGGTCCAAAAATCCACCGACTCCGACTCCTCAGTTTAGGATTCCACCGACTCCGACTCCTCAACTCCGACTCCTCTAATTTGCATATTACAATTTTGTTGATTAAAAGTATGTAACATGAAATTCGTCTCTTAACTGCCAATGCTTAGGAATTTTACAAGACAACTGAAGTGAGAAGGATATGTAGACTACTATATTTATTCCCTTTAGACTAAAACTAGTCCTTGGTAAGAGTACTTGTAAAAGGTACAAACCAGAACAAAGAACATCTATCAGGCCCTAGGCAATGTAAGTGTGGGTACATGTAAGAATGATGTGCAGGTACTCTGCAGGGGAATGAGGAGATTGTAAACAGACAACGCCTCTGTGTTCAATGTGCACAGCATTCTCAGTGGATTCCCTGCAGCTCTGTGGGGAGTGCATATGTAGAGTATAGTACTACTGTGTAACAAAGTAAACCTGAGACAGATGAAATTAAAGTTTTATACATACCTGGGGCTTCCTCCAGCCGCCTTCAGGATAATCAGTCCCTCGTTATCCTCCTCCGCCACCTGGATCTTCTGCTATGAGTCCTGGTACTTGAGCCAGTCGGGCGTAGCGCGTATGCACACACTCCGCCACCAGGAGCATACTACACCTGTGCAGCACTATTGCGCAGGTGCAGAATGTTCCTGGCTGTGGGAGCGGCATGCAGCCGGACAGCGCTGACTGGCTGAAGTACCAGGACTCATAGCAGAAGATCCGGGTGGTGGAGGACAGCGAGGGACTGATTAGCCTGAAGGGGGCTGGAGGAAGCCCCAGGTATGTATAAAACTTTACTTTTCATCCGTCTCAGTTACCCTTTAATTTGTAGTCACCAAACCAAATTTTAACAACATATCAAATTATTTGATTTCATGAGCAAAGAGAGTGCATACATTTGCATAAATCAGCATCAATGCAGAATTATTTTCATCTCGTTGACCATCTCTATTAGTGACACAGCTACACATCAGGCTTTATTCTTACAGCATAGATGTTATTTAGTATATATGAGATTCCTGTGTACACATCATATATACAGTCACAATCAGATATGTATATCTGACCTTAAAAATACGGGGACTGCTTTATTGAAGCAGCACAAGTAACTCATTTTGATTGGTTTATTTCATTTTTGTGGACTAAGCACAGCTATTACTGTATATATACATTATTTTTAATGACTATTATCTGAGAAATAGAACATTTTATCATATTTTCTATTTTAATTACAGTTACAAATTCATTAGGAGTCGGAGTCGGTGCATTTTTTCCCGACTCCGACTCCAGGCACCCAAAATTGCCCGACTCCACGACTCCGACTCCACAGCCCTGATAAAAAGGGTTGCTCTACCCTCTACATGGACTTTTCATTGAGGTTACTTGACTAGGTAAGCAGGAGAGAAAAGAGCGGAGACTTGGCGGCTGAGCTAAGGAGGGCAGAGCTGACATCACAAGCTGGGAGATCTCGCCACTGAAACGCATAAGAGAAAGGAGTACAAATAGGCCAAGTGGTGACAATGTGCGTCACATACAATCAATAAGACACAAAGAAAGCCTAACACATCAGAGATTTGTGTAAAGCATGAATTTACCCAACTCACCCTGTAAGGATAACATGAGCTCCTTCACCATGTGATCACCCTACAACCGTCAATGGCTTTCAGACACTTCCATATCAAATGCCAAATCAGATATGCGCAATATGCTAACTAAAAAGGAAAACGGTCTAATGCCTGCTACACACCATGCCACTTCCTGTCACATGGGTCGGAACAATTATTTCTGAAAGGTCCGATCTGATTTCTGATCGTTTTTCTGCTAGATTTTCCAATCCTTCTATACAAAATCGATCAGAAAAACAATTTCGAATCAGATCGAATATAATCGATTCAACCTACGTATGTTATTTGTCCAGGGGCATTTGTGCATATTTCTGCAGAGCACCATTCATTGTACATAAATGAATACACACACATTCATAAAATCATGCATGCATTTGTGATTTTGCATGTGTTATTACTTTGTGCATACAGTACACAAAGCTTTATTGGGAAGTAGAATTATGAGAGGTATCACATGATCTTCTAAGTAGCCAATGGAAATAGCGAAGGAAGGAGAGGAAAAACCTTTACTTCAGAAAGCAGAAGCTGATTGATTAGTTATTTCTAGAAAGGACATGGAATTTTACTCATTTACAAATATAAATGCGCTGGCTTCTTGTATTAAAACAAGAATTACAGTTTTAGCACAAAGCATACGATCTTTCATTTTTTGGTGAATAAAGTGGCAGGTTTACTTTAATCCATTACCAGCTTCAATAAAGTAATCTTGTGTGAGATAAGTGCTGCTTTTGGCCCCAGTCGGCAGAACTAGTGCTGTAAATTCTTGGAATGCTTTGATCTCTCTCTACTAGCAGAAAATATAGAAACTGAACGCAGAAGTCCTCTGTTATTGCCTCACACTGCCCCGTAGTGACAAGTGGCCATAAATACATTACAGCAGTATGATTTAGCAGCATGCAACTGTAACAAATAAGAAAAAAAAATGTGGTAAAATAAATTGGCCTGGAGCACTTGCAAGCTTCTAAATAAATTGGCTGCTAAAGGGTTAAATAAGGAGATTAAACGACAAATTCTCCAGATTCCGTTTTTATGAAAGATATAAAGCGGTGAGTTCATGAATCACCTAATTATATCTCCATGACTTCAGCTCCGTTTAACAGCAGGAAGCGGGTGCTATATTAACCTGAAACAAATCTCACACGCGGCAGTCAGTGGGCGGTGAGGAAAGCCAACACAGTGATTATGGTGTTGCACAAGGAGGGGAATTTTCCTGTTAAAGTGTGACTTGAATTACCTGGTGATGTCATAGTGTCATTCCCGGAATTCCATTAGGATTCATGAATTATAAAACAGCGAGTTGGCTGCTGTGATCACACCACACTAATTAACATTACACTACAAATCATATCGGATGAGGGGGGAGCGGACTCCTGAAGACTGGAGGGAGAATGCGTGAGGAGACGGCGCTGAGGCATATCATTAATACAACCTGCATTAAAGCACTGTATATTCTGGCGTATAAGACTACTTTTTAATCCTTGAAAATCTTCTGAAAAGTCAGGGGTCGTTTTATACGTCGGGTGTCATTGATGCCGGGTGATACATGATACTGATACGTGATGCGCATATGGGACATGCTGATGATTAACGGGTGCTGGAGAGTCGGTGGTCGCCGCATATGCTGGGGAGAGCTCATCACTCACGCTGCAAGGTCTGGGACACCCAGGGTATGTAAAAAAGAGATTGGGCTGTGCCCATAAACACGCCTCTTCCACCCGTCTGGCCCGCCCTATCCTGTTACCGCCTCCCAGATCTCGCTGCTGAGGACTGTAGTGAAGCGGCGCAGGCGCACATGTGTGAGATCTGAGAGGCAGAGAAGGAGGTAAATAGGATACAAGGGCGGGGCCAGAAGGGTGAAAGAGGCGTGTTTTATGGGCACAGTGCAATCTATTCTTCCATACCACCCTGATAAATAGGTGGACAGGGAGCGCTGCCCAATCCGCTTTAAGACTGGGGCCTGGCAGTCCAGGTGATAATCAGAGACCAGCACACATTCACATGACAAAAATCTCAAACCCAACCTCTGGGTTATATCAGCTAATAATGTGGGCTGCTGAAAGGTCAGCAAGGTTAATAAACTAGCCTTTGTGTGAAAGCAGTCATGTTCAGAAAGTAAGAACTTATCTATGATAAATTCAAGATAGTCTGGATTTAGTTACTGAAAAAAGCTCTCACTGAAAGTACAGAACAAGACTGTAATCCTACAGCTACCGACTTTCAAACGTTTCAGGAACTTTTTTTCCCTCTGATCCAAGAGTAAAACTCATGACCTCATGCTTCATAGTCAGGGGCAGTAACTCTGGACAATCTCAGCTGACTAGTAACTTTCACTATAATCTGATCCAGGTCAGGCATGCCAACTTTTGCCACCCAACTTAACACAATTTTTAAAGAGTCGATTAAGTGTGATAAAGTAACTTAAAATGAGGTCCTGATTATTAATGCAATTTACATGCTTAATTTTTCTCACCTACTTTAAAGATACTTTAAAGATATAGGCATGACAATCCCAGAGTATACGACTTTTACTTATACTCACAGTAAACAAAGTACTGTGTGAGCTAATCTCCACTTAGACAATTTGCCTGTGTCCTTCTGCACTGCTTCTCTGGACACTCATAATTATACCTCTCTTCAAGTGCTGAAAACATCTACAAACACTCAGCCCAGAAAACAGATTGCTGCTCACTCATTTTGCAATATAAACTGCAGCAGGAGATGAGGATGTATTTTAGAAGATAAGCAAAATCCGCAGTACAAGTACATTGAAATTATTGATCAGTAAACCTATTTTAAGAATACATAAAGTGTAAGTACACTGATGAAGTCAATATCTGCTGGATTACTCATAGTGCACTGTGTTCTCCAACCTTAGTAAACAAAACTCATAACTTAGTAAACAAAACCCATAAAGTCTTATATGTCTAAAATAAAACACACTGTAAAGACACAATAAAAACTTGAGGGGCAAAGGTGTCTGTTGCCCAAAGCAATTCTGGCTGTCCATTGTTTTTTTGTTTTGTTTTTATAGGCAGCTCAAAATACACAAGTAAAACCTTTGGTTGCTATGTACACCACACTTTCCTTCCTCTAGTGTTTAGACATTGAGGAACACCTGTAGAGATCTGACTTACCGTGTCCATTACAGTAGTAGATCCATTTCTCTCTGTTCTGGGTCAAGGCGGTGGACTTCTTGAAGCCGGCTTTCTCCACAATAGAACTGGGATCCTGCTTTGGTCCTTTTTTAAGTGTGCGTGAGCTCTTTCTGACGCTACAAACTACTATGATCACAAGTACGAGCAGCAAAAAGAGTACAATCATCCAAGGTAAGTGCTCATTGATGTCAAAATGGTGCGGGACCTGGCGAGGAGGTCCCCTTTTAGTGGTCTTAAAGACAGTGCTCTTGGGCCCCTCTCCACCCCTCCCGGCTCCTGGCTGTTGGGACCCTCCTGGGAACTGTGAATGCTTCCCGTCTTGAGGTCTTTGATGGTCTCCTTCATCCGTCATGTTCAAGTATTTTGTTTCATTCTTCTCAGTTTCGTTGTAAACATCTGTCGGCTCTGAAACACGAGAGAGAGGACATTAGTTAGTCGTCGTAGAAAGACCTAAGACCATTAACAAAGCTGTAGACTGATGTCTAGTTTGGAGTCTGGAGATGGAATCGAGGGGTGGAATCAAGACCAATGCCAACCTCAAAGTTTCTTATTTAAACTCAAGAGTCAAAGCAGAAACTCGTAAATGTTAGCATGGATCAGAACTCATAGAAGCAGAGTCTGAGTTGCTCATGATCTCACATATTTGCTTTGGCAGCCCACGTCGTCTTACACCGGGCCTTGGAAAACCGCACACACCTGCCGCAGGGCAAATTAGGGAAATCAGAAGCAAATGGCAGGAAAAAGTGTATGAAAAGGTCTTTGTGAAGCAACGTGTGATGAAAAGATTTCTTTAAAGGGAACTTCCAGGTAATAGAGAATCATGGCCTCACTGTAAGCTAGGGTGAAAGTCTCTGTTTCATTTGCTGAGCCTATCCATGGAACACTATTTATATTACTATATAAAACATAAAACCAAAGCAGCTTGGGGTGACCCAAAACTACTAGGAATGTGTAGGGGACTAAAAGAGACCGAAAAGCCCTCCTACTAAAAAGCATCGCTAAGTGTAGTTTGCCTTCTTACAACAGAAGGGATTTGCGATAATACAGATTTAAGTGTGTAACTGTGGTTACCCACAATGCACCACTAATGAATATGCAATTTATCTCTTTATGCCCCTGAAGCCAGGCTTACATACAGAACTGCTGGTGTACAGTAAGACTATAGCTTGTACATTTTACACAGCCACATCAACCCAACATGCAGACAGCCTGTTTCGGACTTTTGATTCTCATCAGTGCATGGCAGGGATTCATATGTGGGGAGAGGGTCTTGAACCAGGACAACAGAAAACCAAGGCAGTTTTGGGTGACACAAAACTACTAGGAAAGTATAGCGGACTAAAAGAGACCAAAAATCTGAATACGCTACGTACTTAAAGGATATGTTATAAACAATATAACTTTGCCTTCTTTATATTCGGTGTTGCTTTTTAGTAACAGGGATTTCTTTTAGAGCCGATTCAAACTGTGAGCGATTGCGCTCTGATTGTCAGCGATAGGCAAAGAGCTAGAGCATTGTGACCCTATGAGGGTGTTCAACTTCTAACAGCAGCGTTTCATTTTTTCGAGAATTAAAACCGTGCTGCTTGTACCATTTTTAGAGCTAACTTCCCTAAAGCAACGTGCAAAAACAAAACAAAACAAAAAAACAACACAATCCTTAAAAATCGTTCTGAAAAATGCTTTGCAAAATCGCAATCACTTAACCTCCTTGGCGGTATGAAAAATACCGCCAGGAGGGAGCGCAGCAGTTTTTAAAAAAATTTTTTTTTTTTTTTATCATGTAGCGAGCCGAGGGCTCGCTACATGATAGCCGCTGCTGAGCGGCATCCCCCCGCCCGCTTCGATCGCCTTCGGCGATCTCCGATCAGGAAATCCCGTTCATAGAACGGGATTTCCTGGAGGGCTTCCCCCGTCGCCATGGCGACGGGGCGGGATGACGTCACCGACGTCACTGACGTCGGGACGTCATTGGGAGTCCCGGGCCACCCCTCGGCGCTGCCTGGCACTGATTGGCCAGGCAGCGCTGGGGTCTGGAGGGGGGGGGGGGGGCCCGCGCCGCAGCAGATAGCGGCGATCGGGCAGGGGCCGGCGGCGATCAGAGTGCTGGCGCAGCTAGCAAAGTGCTAGCTGCGTCCAGCAAAGCAAAAATTATGAAAATCGGCCCAGCAGGGCCTGAGCGGCACCCTCCGGCGGCTTACCCCGTGTCACACACGGGGTTACCGCCAAGGAGGTTAAAGAAAACCAGAGCTGATTAGAGATACATAGAGGGTGCACTTCTCTTGCCTAGACTGGCTCCGATGATGTCCGTGACGGGGCCCGTTATTGTAGCTGCAGACAGCGGAGGGCGGCGTGGGAGCGATCCGTGCGTATTGGGGCTGGAGCAAGCCCCAGGTATGTATAAAACATTTTCTAACCAGCTGAGCGGTCTGGACGAGCTCAGCTCGTCCAACACCGCCAGCGGCTGCCGCTCAGGCCCTGCTGGGCCGATTTTAACGAAATAAAAAGCAGCACACGCAGCCGGCACTTTGCCAGCCGCGTGTGCTGCCTGATCGCCGCCGCTCTGCGGCGATTCGCCGCGAGCAGCGGCGAAAGAGGGCCCCCCTAGCCGCCTGAGCCCAGCGTAGCCGGAACAAAAAGTTCCGGCCAGCGCTAAGGGCTGGATCGGAGGCGGCTGACGTCAGGACGTCGGCTGACGTCGATGACGTCACTCCGCTCGTCGCTATGGCGACGATATAAGCAAAACAAGGAAGGCCGCTCATTGCGGCCTTCCTTGTTTATTCTGGGCGCCGGAGGCGATCGGAAGATCGCCTCCGGAGCGCCCTCTAGTGGGCTTTCATGCAGCCAACTTTCAGTTGGCTGCATGAAATAGTTTTTTTTTTATTTAAAAAAAACCCTCCCGCAGCCACCCTGGCGATTTAATCAGAACGCCAGGGTGGTTAATCAGCTCTGGTACACTTTAAGCAAACTCAGGCTTATTTCTCTACTTGTAAACCTTGGGAGGTACTATCCTGTTAATCAGGTGGTAGTAGTGGGGCGGGGTAGGGAATCTGACCTGCTCTTTCAGCAGTTTTGCATGGTATGTTAGACATAGCATATGAGATATCTGCAGAACTCTGAAGACAGCTGAAGGATCTAATGGCAAGAATTACATGTAATCACAGGTTATGTCATTTCAAAGCTGACCAGTCTCGTTACAGTTCTCATACACTTCACCCTCTGCACAATCAATATGAATGTTAAATCTAAATGTAAATGATTAAACAACAGATCTATTGATTCATTGATCAGCAGCAAACATTGCTCCTCCCAGGATTACCTCATATTCAACCTTTAATGCGTCCCTTCCTGAGTCTGCTTCTTGATAAACACAGTGCTGCTATGTACACACTGACAGAAACTAAAGTCAATAGAATATCTGCAGTCTGCACACCTATAAAAGGCAGAAAGTTTCAGCAAGGAGGTGAAATACTAGTTCAGTTAAATAAAGATATGCACACTCCTAAAGCTGCAATATTTATTACTGTATTTTTTGGATTAGAATACTCACTTTTTCTCCCACAAAAGTGGGGGAATAAGTCAGTGCGTCTTAAAGTGACTCCGAACACCTCTCATGGGCATGCCTTTAACACAGATGACTTCCAACAAAGTCGTGCTATGACCCCTCTGGAGAAGCCTCTTGCAATGGCCATGCGTGTCACTTCCTCTTCCTGCTTCATTCAGTGATGCACTTCTCTAACAGAGAAGACAGGGGTGACCTGGAAGTTATAACATAGCCAAGATGGCAGCCGCAGATTTTAAACTGAAATCGAATGAAAACGATTTGGTGTACAATGGCTATTCAGGCATCAAATGAAAGAGGAGAGCACAAGCTGCAGAAAGGTATGCATTTTTAAGTATTTTGAAGTACTGGTTGGAGTCTTAAAGGCATGCCCATGAGAGGTGCTCAGAATCCCTTTAATAGTCCAAATGCAGGGAGTTCCTGGCTTGCAAACGCCTGCCAATATAAACCTCCAATCCACCGGAATGTTGGTGACCCCCTGTACTGTGCCCATGCAGAGGAGGACACAGGGAGACAAATGGAGGACACAAAGGGGCATAGAGGAGGATACAAGGGGAACACAAAAGGGGCATAGAGGAGGACACAAGCAGGACAGAGACAGAAACATGGGGGACACAGGAGGATATAAGGGGGATAGAGGAGGACACAGCGAGACACAAGAGCTACAAGGGGGGATAATCCACAAGATGCCCCTTCACCATGGATGCACCAGGTTTAGTATATATATTTTTCACCTGGTTTTTGTCCTCTAAACTTAGGTGCATCCAATAGTCAGGAGCGGCTTATAGTCCGAAAAATACGATGGTTGCTCCTCCTGCATGGGAAGTGTTTTGGGGCTGCATGGGGTTCCCTTCATCAACCACAGTCAGCAAAAACTCAAAATGACGCTGAATTTTCATTGATAGTGGTAGCATGAGGCAACACCTGAACCCTACAGAGGTTATTCAGGTAGTTCAGCTACTCCGGGAAGACACATAAATATGAGCCATTACCAGATGGTTTGTTCTGTCTCCCAGCACAGTCTGGAGGTCATCGAGGAGATTCCAGGAGGCTACACAGTTCTCTCTTTAGGAGGGATGGACAGGGCCAAAGAAGGTCCTTAACTGGTTCATATTCCACATGTTTTACCCCTTAAGGTTCCTGACATTTTTGACACTTTAGCTGTGTCGCTTTGATACAGCTGTAACTTTTTAATTACTTATACCATCTTAGTGATATACATTTTTTTCAGTACAATCTAGGCTTTCTTTGGGCAATATTTTTTCCCAAAAACCATTTTATTTTATTGTCATGTTTTGGAGAAAAATTAGGTGTAAATGCAGAAAATACCCATTTCGTTTTTCCCCCTTCTTAATTTTCACATGACACATCCCACAATCAATCTGAACTAATTGGCCCTTCCCGGTTAAAATGATACCCCATATGTCCTATTTTATTACTAGCCGAGCATGTAGAGATTCATCGTTGGGCAACGGCGGAGCAATACATCTGTAGAGCATTGAAGCCCCAAACTTCTACCCTAGCTATCATCTGCCTGTGCAGGGGGCGCACACAAGTGGTGGCAATTTTTAATGGGGGATGTAGATTTTACTTTCTAAAACCTACAGCAAGACTAATTAGGACGTAGAATCCATGTCCTGGAACAATAAGCAGTTAACCCATCAGGGCAAGGAGGAACAGAGTGACTATTGCCAGATCCCTACACAATAACCTCAAGCAGACCATTAGAGTAATGCTACATACACACTTGAGATAAAAGTCTTTGCAGATCATCATACACACCTTGTTTAACAGACAATCATCTGCAGATCAGATCCACCAGGATGGATTTTCAGATCTGCAGATGAAGTCTGTTAAACAAGGTGTGTATGAGGATCTGCAGATATCATAGACTATGAATGCATTTTGCAGGAATGGATCTTTTGCAGATAATGATCTTTTGAATGTGTACAGCATCTTTGTGTGCAGCATCTTGCAAAGATGTTTATCTGATGGGGAGTGCAGCTCCATAGAATAGACTGTGTAGAGTATGGCTCTCATACTACATGGAATGGGGTAAAATTGGTCTGTGATCTTGCCTTTTCCAAAGACTTTTATCTCAAGTGTGTATTGTAGCATAAATGTCTCTGACCTAAAAAATCTGAAACAGACTTTGAATGAGTGTGGCCTCACTGCTCAGCACCATGAAGCTCAACTGGCATTTTCCATGGAGTACCCAAATTGGCAGGACCACACTGGCACACTGTGCTTTTCAAATGAGAGCAGGTTCACCATGAGCACAACGTGAGGGGTCCGGAGAAGCAGTGAAGAACATCATCTTGCATGTACCATTGTTCAGCATGACAAGTTTGGTGGTGGGACAGTGGTGGTCTGCGGAGACATCTCCATGGAGGGACGCACAGGCCTTCACATGCAAGACAACTGCACCTTGACTACCATTAGGTATCGGGATGAGACCTTTGGACCCAACGTCAGACCCAATGCTGGTGAAGAAGGTCTTTGCTTCCTCCTGGTGCGTGATAATGGCCCTATGTGGCAAGAGTATGTTGTGCGGTTTCTGGAGGCTTAAGGAATTGATACCATTGACTGACCCCCACACTCACCTGACCTAAATCCTAAAAAACACCTTTTGAACTTTGATCCGCATGTGAAGGGAGAGGAATATGGAGGCAGACATATTTACTTCCTTTTAAACAATTCAAGTTGCCTGAATGTCTGCTGAACCTCTGCCTCTGACACTTTCAGCCATTGACTGAGAACAAGCAAGCAGATCAAATGTTTTTGACTAAAGTCTAACTGGATTAGCCTCATGCTTGTATTAGGCGTGTCATTTAGAAGATACTACTGATGCCAAACAAATCAGCCGGACTGCCAGGCAAGTGGTATTGTTTAAAGGAAATATGGCAGCCTCCATGTGCCTCTCAGTTCAGGTTTCTTTTAACAAAGTAGCTAAAAACAGCACCGGGGAGTACGCCGCCGCCATAGCCTGTAACAGGAATTACAGCTAAAGCAGCACTAAGACAGTAATTTAGGCGTCATCCAAAGATGGAGCCTAAATTACTATAAAAACAGCGTAATTCGGTCGCCAGCAACAGCTGGCAGACAAATTACATATTTACCCCACTATCCACGGCAACCTGGAGTGGGAATAGTAATTCACACCACCGGGACATTTGCAATACATAATGAAATTCTTTCATTTCTTGTTCTAGCGATTGAAATAACCCGACATACTCGATCCATTCATTTTAAGAATTGGTTCGAATATCCGGTCGATAAGAATAGATTCTACATCAAAATGACAACTCGATTTTTGATTATTCGATTCATTTATTGGTTATAAAAATCGATAAAAGTAAAAAAGATTGACCAGTGTATGGCCACCTTTATTCATCTCCCTGGGTTGGTGGAGACTTGCATGTTAAGAGAATTTTTGTTTAACCATGACTGGTGACACTGATCGCTAGGTCATCCCATTTGGTGACTGGAGTAACATTTCAATAGCAGTCTAGAAGGCAAACTTACCATATTCAACAGGTGGAGAGTATGGAGAGTAGAGGTCTGTAGAAGCAGAAGGTCCGCATTCGTTGTCCCGCTCGCTTGTGCCAGACTTGGCAACCACCAGGCCCAGGACAGAGCAGTTGGTGTGGGGCTTACATTTCATAGTACTGGAAGGCACATCAGAATAAGTATGACCTGTGCACATCTTACATTTCACATTTTCTGTCTCCGTTCCCTTCCTCCTCACGCCCCACCCTACCGGGCATACCGTGTGGTTGGCACAAGAGCCGTTGACGAGGTACATGGTAGACGGGCATAAGCACTCCCGATCAAACAAGACAGAACAGTTTGTTTTTGTGTACATGGGCTTCTCGCATGGTGGACTGCAAGGGTGGCACCTTTCGTTCCCATTCTCGTGTTTTGTGAAGGTGTCATTGAGGCATGGGGTACACACCCGGACGTCGGATTCAGTACAGTGCTGGGAAACATAGGTGCCCGCTGGGCATTTGTCACAGACCGAAGTCACGTTTGTCCTAGGATTGGTGTAATTATATGTCCCAGAGGGCCGAGTTCTTGTCTTGTTGGATAACCGTGCTGTGGTTTCGGCTCCTGCTGATACCAGATAGCAAAGTATTACCTGAAAGAAAGGAGAAATCACCAAATAAACTTCCATCCATTCAATGCAGATTAAAAACTGAATGATGTTGTGTGGGTGTGGCCGTGAAAGCAGACCTAAGTTTTCATAAAATGAAAATCCTGACCCTCAACTACTTATTGACTTATGAGTTATCCAACTTGCCTTTAAACCAAAGTAATGTCATTTGATTAAAATTCAGAATTCCACTTCCCCCCTCCCCTGAATAAGCTGGACAGGAAGGTACCATATTGCATAATAATATAATACTCAGTTCAATCAGTAAGCTTAACACTGATTTGCAGACTGTCTCAAACTGGCACTATATATAAATCTATATACACATATAAATCCATCAAAGATGGATCATCAAATATGATCAAAAAGAGAAGTCCAATTAATCTAACTGATTAAAGTTGTATATATAGTACTGGTTGTTCTTGAGCATACATGTATAAAATGCTTATCAATCTGGGTAATGGGGCATAGTTGATGGTGAAAATATCACTAATGTGCCATTACCGATATTCTACAAATGGCGTCTGATGGTACCTTTGTCAGGTGTTCCTAAACATCCCTTAACAAAGCCCTCCAGATTCTTAAATAGAACATTAGTAACATAGCTTTGCGTCTCATATTTACTTTCAGTTTAATGGATAATATTTAAAGAGAATCTGTCCTCTAATATTCTTACACTAAAAAGCATACCATTCTATTCCTTATTTTCTCCTGTGCCCCTCTGTGCTGTTTCTGCCACTCTCTGCTGCAATCCTATCTTGTAATTAACAGTTTTAGGCAGTGTTTACAAACAAACTAACCAGCTTCTGATAGGCTCACATAAGCAGAGTGTGTGACTCATACAGAGTGTGCAGGGGGCCTGCAGAGGGTGTGTATCACTTCTATCCAATCACAAGCATCCCTGCACATTCCACACATTCAAGCCTTAGCCCCACAGACACGGCAGAGGAAAGGAGATAAGATTTATTACAGAGACAGTGCAATTAGGAAAGGCTGCAGTAAGCCAGAGCACATTAGAACAGGCATAGGAACTTATAGGATAGAAGAACTAAGGCTGAGAAATTTGTTACAGAGTCTCTTTAAGGTTGGAGAAGACTGTTACAGTTGTTTCTACTACAATTAAATCTCATTAGAAGCATTGTCTCACCGTTACTCTGATGTTTTAACCTATATTTACTATTCAGGAAACCAGACAATTTGACAAGCTGTCGAAAAGCTCTTTTTGCATAGATAACAATTCATTTTTTTTCATACTTGCTGTACTTGAAAACAGAAAGGGACTTCAGAGAATTATTGACTAGAGCTAGTATTATATGTAGTTATACTTCACCTCGTCATGTCACATGTTACTCCAGGTGCAGAATTTTGTTTTGAATACATACCGTGAACAGTAATAAGTTCAATCGAAAGTGCACCAGTCTCAGAGTCCCTCCACAAAAACATGAACAAGAGAAAGCTGCCTCTCTTCTCACCAAAGCCGATACTAAATATCAAGGAACCGGATATTATTCTCACTGTGGCTGCCAACATTTAAACAAAGACGCTGCCAATATATAAACACAGACAGCAGTGTGGCCAGGAGAAGAAAGCCACGGGTGCATAGTCGTATACCGCAGATGTCACGTTGCTAAGAATTGTAAGTAAAACACTGTGCACATGCAGTAACACTGGTCAGAGCTACGCATGAGGGTAAGTGTCCCAATTACACCTACACTTCCCCAACTACACTTACATTTCCCCAACCCCCCTTAGCTTTCTCTCCCATCTTAAGGGCTGACAAGTAAAGCAAGTTATACATACTCACAACTACACTATCATGTTGTGCATGAGCACAACCCCTTGTCCAACACGTTTCGCCACTATACTCGGTGCTCCGTCAGGGTAACATAAGATGTGTGCAGTAAATCCCAAGACTAGGTTAATGGGCTGTGATGAAGGGTTTATCATCGCCCAGAGATTTATTCTACAAGTGCCCATTAACAGTACAATATTTTCCTCAGATGCAATCATTCGATCAGATTTTCTGGATCGTAAGTCATCAGAAGGTCACGATCGGTTGTTTCTATAAACAGGTCAGTTAGGGAACTTTCTATCTTCAGATAGGATCATAAAAATCCAAAATTTCGATGGAAAAAAAAAATCTGTACTCCTATTCCAATAGATTATAGAATCATTTTACATTGATTTCCCCCACCTACTGCATGGTTTTCTGTACAACAGGAAAATATTGTACCGTTAAAGAGTACCTCCCTGTCAGGTCAGTCCATCTTCATGATGCAGGATTTGGTGTGTGTGTGTGTGTGTGTGTGTGTGTGTGTGTGTGTGTGTGTGTGTGTGTGTGTGTGTGTGTGTGTGTGTCTTCAGGTTAATTACTCATCTGAGGTGGCACTCGGCCTCCCTCCTCAGCAATGCAGTCGCAGCCATGTTCCAGAAGTCTTCTAAAGCCCTTGGGAAACTTCCGCCTGCATTACCGTGGCCTGTCCCTGGCTCGGCAGACTCCAATTAGGCCGTGGCTGCCAAGCTGGGGGCCGGACGTGACAATGCAAATGGGTGTGGCCAGAGCCTTGGCAGAGCTTAGGGGGAAAAAACTGCCACGGCCACATATCCGAGTGGGGCGGAGCACTCACCTGACTGATTGATTGATTTATGGCCAATCAGGCCTGAGACCCCCCCCCCCCCCCCCCCCCAATCCTGCATCAATTAGATAAAGCCCGTCAGGCTCTGCCTTTTATACTAGAGGTACTCTTTACTGGGCACCTTAAAGAGGAACTGTAGTGAAAACATAATTAATAACATTTCTTATTTTTTATTATATTAATTTACAGATCATTTAGTCAGCTTTTGCCCATTGTAAAATCTTTCCTGTCTCGGATTTACATTCTGGAATTTATCACTAGTAGCGACATGTTTAGTCCTGCCAGGTGATCTGTTCGGAATGTTTGTTACTGAGAGTTCTATGCACAGAGGGAGATACTGCTTGCTTGGCAGTTGGAAACAGCTGTTTATTTCCCACAATGAAACAAGGTTCAGAAACAGCAAACTGTCAGGACCATGGCATCACACTGTGGAAGGGGTTTCACCACAATATCAGCAGGAGACATGGCAGCGCTTTCATACAGAGGCTGTATCCGAATGATTTATCTGCATGGATGTGCAGAGCTCCAGAAACTGGACGACATTACACAACTAGCACTCAAACTGGTATAACAAAGGAGGGTGTTAGCTTCAGTAAATAATTTGTGCACAGATTATTCCCTATTGGACTTCCTCACAGCGATGACAGACCATCATGGGGAAGACCTTACACTAGTCTAACATTAAAAACATAATTTTTCCTTGTGCTGCTGATCATAAATGCTATACACATTTCATTAAGCAGGCAGACAAATAACAGCGCTCAAGGCTGCACCTGAAATGAAAACCAACAGAGGCAAGCAGAGCCCCTCTGGGGCTAAATACATGCTTTGAATGCAAAACAGATGCAATTATGTACTAATTCTAATCTAAAATATTTTGAATACAGATTGAAGCGATGAATGCAGCTAGTAAGTATACCTGTGGCTAGCTGCATTCATCGCTTCAATCTGTATTCAAAATCTTTTAGATTAGAATTAGTACATAATTGCATCTGTTTTGCATACAAGGCATGTATTTAGCCCCAGAGGGGCTCTGCATGCCTATGTTGGTTTTCATTTCAGGTGCAGCCTTGAGCGCTGTCATTTGTCTGCCTCACCACAATATCAGCCACACAGACTACCCCGCTTATCTATTAGAGAAAATGTAAAGATTTTTCATGGGAAAGGGGGTATCAGCTACTAACCGTGATGAAATTAAATACTTGGTTAAAGTTCCTCTTTAACAGGAATCTGTGACATGGGGGAAGCTCTTTATACGTAAAGGCCATGGTGCTTCTCCAGGAAGTAATACGGATGTGTTTTCGGTAAGTGCACACATCATCTATTTGCTCTGGCCAGCCCTATTGTTAATGAGACAGCAGGGAGGCAGGCACGGCCTGACTCAATATTCCACTATATGGATGAGTAACTAGCAGAGTTCCTGGAGGATGACTGTACAGCGCTGTGGAGAAATCCCTCTCCACTTTCACCAGCCACGCTCTGCTGGAGAATGATCGTGTCCCTTCCTGGAAAACGTGAGGCGGAGGATGACTCCTTCATTACCACAAATGTACACACAGGAAAGCTGAGACCTAAGGCTGGCTGCACAGTAACCGGAGTCACTCGCTCCCTGACACACGAGTCATCACACCGCAGTAACAGGTGTGTTACGCAGCCCATACAATCACACACCTGTCCTCTGTATGTACCTGGGCCTTCAGAAACATGAATGCGGCCATCTTTGTGGTATTATCTATGGCAGTTCTGCACCATGGAAGATGCTGGTTTGACGTGAGTGAGCCCCACCTGAGTGATTTCAACAGCGCTTTGGGAAAAAGAATGCAGGCCAGGCCTTGTTCACATCTAAAATCGCAAGTGCTGAAGGCATTTTGCGATTTTGTGCGCGATTATTTTAAGTGCCTCCCGGCACTTGCCTGCATGTTGCAATTTCTTGTAAAGCGCTTTTGCAGAGCGGTTTTTTTTTTTTTCACTTTCTGACGCAAGTCAGGAGGTGAACTCTTTCACCCGGAAATTAATAAATACAAATGTATTTATTCTTAAAAGCGCTGGGGAAAATCGCCCCAAAAATGGTACAGGCAGCGCTTTGGTGAGCGGATCGGAAACGAACCGCTCAGATGTGAACGCTGAAGATGCTTGAAGAGCTTTTAGGGCGATTTTGAAAGTCGCTGCAGCTTAAAAAAAGCCAAAAGCGCCCTTATTATGAAGAAGCCCTCAACCCTCATCCGTGAGCCTGCAAGCTGAAGCAATTGTGCTCTAATATAGATAGGAAAAATCGTTATTTCAAAAGAGATTTGGCAACGACTTTGAGGGTGATTTGGTGGTTTAAATAAAGTTTAAAGAAGAACTTTAACCAAGGATTGAACCTCATTTGAATCAGTAGCCAATATCCCTTTTCCCATGAAAAATCTTTACCTTTTCTCAAATAGATCATCAGGGAGGTCCGTATGGCTATATGGCTGATATTGTGGTGAAACCCCTCCCAGTGTGATGCCATGCCTCTGAAGTATCCCCGAGAACCGATGGGTCTGCATCTTCTGCGCATGCATGCAAAGGCACCCATGTCATCAGGGGTACACTCCTGATGATGTGGGCATGTTCGCGCATGCGCACAAGATGCCGACACCAACCTTTAGAGGCTGCCAGCGGGAGACAGAAGACCAGAGCTGTGGCTTAGGGACACACGTGACTTTTAAGGGCTGGAAGAAGCCCCAGGTAAGTAATGATAGTTTTATTTTGTCGCCTCACTTGTCTTTTAAAGAGTCTTGCCCAAGTTCTCCTTACTGAATAGGTGCTGGCTTACTGAGCAGGAAAAGCCAAGATTCAAACCCATGTTTTCTGTGTCAGAGGCAGAGCCCTTCACCAGTACACAATCCAGCCACTAAACAGAGCATCTGAGAGGGGCTCTGCCTTTCGGAACCTACAGTCGGTAAAGAAAGCGGTTAAAACAGAAACTAACTGCACAATGGAAAAAAAAAAAAAAAGAAGAGTAGCTAAGGTAACGGCGATCAGCGTTTGATCGCGGCCAGAAACGAGCAGAAATGGATTGATGCTTGAAGAGTGTAACTAGGTCAGACCACATATGCTTGTCTGAAGAGGTGAGTGTTAGGAGTTCATCAGAAAATCTCAAGGGTTGGATTGTGACAGCTGTGATACGGAGCAGAAATCCAGCCAGGAGGGAGGCTCATGAGAAGTCCTCTGTGCCACAGTGTGAGGGGTGACCAGAGGGGAGGGCAGGAGAGGGCTGTGGGGAATCCAGCAAGGAGGAAGGCTCATGAGAAGTCCTCTGTGCCACAGTGTAAGGGGGTGACCAGAGGGGAGGGCAGGAGAGGGCTGTGGGGAATCCAGCCAGGAGGAAGGCTCATGAGAAGTCCTCTGTGCCACAGTGTGAGGGGTGATCAGAGGGGAGGGCAGGAGAGGGCTGTGGGGAATCCAGCAAGGAGGAAGGCTCATGAGAAGTCCTCTGTGCCACAGTGTAAGGGGGGGACCAGAGGGGAGGGCAGGAGAGCGCTGTGTGGATTCCAGCGAGGGGGGAGGCTCATAAGAAGTCCTCTGTGCCACAGTGTGAGGAGGTGACCAGAGGGAAGGGCAGGAGAGTGCTGTGTGGATTCCAGCGAGGGGGGAGGCTCATGAGAAGTCCTCTGTGCCACAGTGTGAGGGGGTGACCAGAGGGGAGGGCAGGAGAGTGCTGTGTGGATTCCAGCGAGGGGGGAGGCTCATGAGAAGTCCTCTGTGCCACAGTGTGAGGAGGTGACCAGAGGGGAGGGCAGGAGAGTGCTGTGTGGATTCCAGCGAGGGGGGAGGCTCATGAGAAGTCTTCTCGGAGGCTGCCATTCAGAGGCAGTGCAGAAATAAATGCATGAGAAAGGATAAGGGAGGCACAAGGCAGCAGAGTGCTTTATATACTTGTACAACAGATATGTGTCAGGGCCTGTACACACTGGCTGCGCTGCATTTTTATAAATCGCATGTGTTTTTTTCAATGGCAAAGGCTTTTGAAATGAAAATCATGATGAACTGTACACAGTAGTGTGACTGCAGTGCATTTTAAGTTGTTGGGTTCGGTACTTTTTAGTCACTTGGAGGTAGTTGGGATAGGGGTAAGTAGCAGGCGGGGGAACAGGGGTAGGCAGTCAGAGGGGGCTATGGTAAGCATTAGGTGGGGAGGGTTAGGCACTTAAAGGGGGGGTCAGGGCATTAGGCGTGTGTGAGTGTGGGGGGGGGGGGGGGGTGTTTAGGGGTAAGCATTAGGTGGAGGAATTTCAGCACTTAGAGGTGGGGATTAGAGTAAGCATTAGGTGGTCGTGTTGGGGGGGGGGGGGGGGGAGATGGGGATAGGTTTAGGCATTAGGTGGGGAGTTAGGTACATAGAGAGGGGTTGGGCATTAGGTATTTTTTTTTCTAGGCACTAGGAGAAAAGGGTTCAAGTGAGAATTTGTGTCGGGCAGTGCTTAGTAAAATGTTAACAATTTAAATTCCCAATATTTGATTAAATCTGGCACAGCACCCAGCTCATACAGCAGCATAATTCAAACTCAGTAGAACGGTTGATTTCCAAACTGGATTTCTAAATTTTCTGTCCAAAGGGCAGAGTAACGCACTAAAAATATGTGTTGTGAAAAAACCAGCGATGGCCCAGAACAAAGGAGAACTAAAGCGGTGAGGAGAGAATACTGGATGAGACTGCATTGTAGACCACATCCTGACAGCCGCTCCCTGCGCCCTGACATGAAGCAGCAGCCTGATCACTAACATGCTGGAGATAAGAAAAAAGGAAATGAGACCAAACATCTGTTAAACAACAGAGACATTCAGCACAGAGTGCAAATTGCTATAGTGAGAAGAAAACAAACACAAAGCGTGAAACTGCCAATGTCATACATACTACTGTATAATGCAGCAGCATCCTCATCACAAGAGTTCCGCCAACAGCCGTTACCCAAGAGGAGACAATTCCTGAACACAGACAGAGTTTATACTATAAACTTTATAGGATACCCGAAGTGACATGTGGAGATAGACATGAATATGTACAGTGCCTAGCACACAAATAACTAGGCAGTGTTTCTTTTTTTTTTTCTCTACCTGAAAGAGTTAAATATCAGGTATGTAAGTGGCTGGCTCAGTCCTGACTCAGACAGGAAGTGACTACAGTGTGACCCTCACTGATAAGAAATTCAACTATAAAAAAACTTTCCTAGCAAAAAAAATGGCTTCTGAGAGCAGGTAAAGAGATAAAAGGGAAATTTCTTATCAGTGAGGTCACACTGTAGTCACTTCCTGTCTGAGTCAGGACTGAGTCAGCCACTTACATACCTGATATTTAACTCTTTCAGGCAGAGAAAGAAAAAAAGGAACACAGCATAGTTATTTGTGTGCTAGGCACTGTACATACACATGTCTATCTCATCATGTCACATGTCACTTCGATGTTTCCTTTATGAAGTGACACATGGCTCCCCCAGAGAGAACTTCAGCATTGCTCAATAAAAAGAATCTCCCTAGCTAGATCCTATACATGGCTTCCCTTGCTAATATGCAGTGCGGAATAGCTGAGCAATGCCTTGCCACTACCCATTGATGCCTTACTGTCTATGTACCTGTTGGTATAAATCTATAAGCATTCAAGCTTGAGTGCCCAATGCTCCTTCTACTGTTCCATTGGACAATATGTAGTTAAAGTACTCCTGTAAGAAAACAAACAAAAAAAAAGCCCCTGGAAGGTACTTACCTCAGGAAGGGAAAGCCTCATGATCCTAATGAGGCTTCCCCCATCCTCTTTAGCCTCTGGGGTGCAATGCTGGCTCTACTGAAAATTTCACAACAAGCACTACGTAGGGAGCATGCTCAATATTTACCTTTAGGGCTCCAGCACAGGGGCAGTAGCGGCTTTCCAATGGGCTCCGGTGGAAATTGCCGAGCCCGATCGGGTCCACTCTACTGCGCAGACGCGAGTCGCCTGTGGCAGAAGAGCAAACCCGATGGGGCACGGTTATTTCCACCGGAGCCCCATCGGAAAACTGCTACTGCCCCTGTGCTGGAGCCCTGAAGGTAAATATTGCTGCACTTGGAGTACAGGGGCTTTCTGCGCTGGATGCAGGAGGCTGAAGTGGACAGGGGAAGCCTCAATGGATTCCAGAGGCTTCTCCCTCCTGAGGTAAGTACCCCATAGAGGCTGTTTTTTTCATTAGAGATTTAGGGCCAGTGCACACCAAAAAGCATTTGCGTAATTGAAAACGCTGAGCGCTTTTTGAAGTGATTTTTCAGAGCGATTCTAGGCACGTGCCTGGCGATTTTATAATTACGCCTAGCGATTTTTGGAGCGTTTTTGTGTAGTGTTTAATTTTTTGTTACAGTAGAGCGGTTAATGAATAGCTTCTGTAACAAAAAACACCTGGAAAAAACGCTCTGATCTAGCGCTTTTCAGAGTAATTTTCCACTTTCCTGTACTTAACATTGAGGCGGAACGCCTCAGAAATCAGCAGAAATGCTTCAGGACCAGCATTTGCATTTGGGAGAAAAATCGCATCCCTCTGGTGTGCTCCATCCCATCCAAATACCTTAGCCAAGCGCTTTTCAAAGAGCTGGCGTTTTTAAAAGTGCTCAGAAGTGCTCTTGGTGTGCACCAGCCCTTACTTTAAAGTGAACTAGAGATGAAGCACCCTCATGTATTTTACCATATATATCAGTGAGAACATTAGAGAAAACACCTACCCTGCTCTCCGTTTCATCCCTCACTGCTCAGCCTGCCTGTTATCAGCCCTGATAAAATCCCTGACTGAGCATTAAGTCTGGCATTGCTCAGGAATCATTATAGCTGAGTCATTATAGCAGAGCCACAAGAGGGCAGGCTTGGGCTTGAAAAGACATCGGAGAAGACAGACTCCGCTATAATGATTCCTGAGCAAAGCCAGACTGAATGGTCAGTCGGGGATTCTTATCATGGCTGCTAACAAGCAGGCTGAGCAGTGAAGGATGAAGCAGAGAGCAGGGTAGGTGTTTTCTCTAATGTCCCCATTGATATATATGGTAAAATACATGAGGGTGCTTTGTCTCTGGATCACTTTAATTTTTTCTCTGAGTTTTCTGTCAGGTGATATTTTCACACCGTTTCAAGCCACCAGCTTAAATCGGCGTGTTTAGCTGATGCCAGAGAAGCGTTTTGAATAGTTTACCATTTTTTGGCAAACTCGTCACGTTTAACCCCTTTGGGGCGACACAGAAGAGACGGGCTTAGCCGTTCCTGAACGCTACATGTGGCATCCAAGATCCAATGAGACGACGGGGGACAACGGGATTGAACACAGTGCTTCAGCGAATGATGAGAAAAGCAAAACGTTTCAAAAGCGCAATTCATTTTCTTCCTTGCACACAATCGCCACCCAACCCCCTATACCCCCCCCCCCTCCCCACCCACTTGTGATTTCTCTATCCTTGGCCATCAAGTCCAGATTGCGTTTTCGAAAATAAAACTACCAACACTAGTGACCCTCCATGAAAGCAGCTGCAGAGGAAAGCATGCGGAAGCAGACAAGACTAGAATTATTGTCACCGAGTTTTCTTAAAAAAATGGGAAACCCTGTCAGCAGCTTTCACAATCACATATGTGAGACTGAGCATTGTGGAGTGCATTTCTCTTTTCAGGCTGACCACAGACATCTGCTGAGGTAACAGTGCAGACTACTACTGAGGAACTTCTTGCTTCAAGTTCAGCAGCTGAGGGAAAAATACTGTGATTTATAACATTACAGGTGGCCACACATCTGTAGACTCTGCAGCTGACAAGAGCATGCTGGATCGGGCTGAAATTGGTTGCATGTGTTGACTGGACATGCTGGGCCAACATGCTTGATTAGCAAATAGTACGGACAGCGGACAGGAAAGTATAACTGCATGGGGTGGGGGAGGGGGGACATAACACATTAGCGGGACAGTGGCCAAGAACTGAGAGGTATATGGAGGCTGCCATATTTATTTCCTATTAAACAATACCAGCTGCCTGTAATCCTGCTGATCTCTTTGGCTGCAGTACTGTCTGAATCACACACCTGAAAAACAAGCATGGAGCTAACTAGTCAGACTTCAGTCAGAAACACTTGATCTGCATGCTTGTTCGGGGTCTATGGCTAAAAGTATTGGAGGCATTAGCAGGAAAGCCAGGCCACTTACATTATTTAAAAGGAAATAAATATGGCAGCCTCCATATCCCTCTCAGTTCAACATTGTGTGACTGCAGCTTCTCAGCATGAGAAACATTGGCCAATCGGAGCGGAACAGAGGTGTGGGAGGGGAAAACATGAGGGAAAGAGGCTTCAGCCAATCAGGCTGCAGTAGTCAAGTCTGCGGCAAAAGAGGACAACCCAGCATGCCCTGCAACTTCCTTTGTGTGGCAGATGTACCAAATAAGAGCCAGGGAAACTGGGGAATGATGTTTTATGGAAAAGACAAACAAAAGTTATTTTTAACTTTTGAATTGCCTGGTTAGCATCCTTATTTGTTTACCAGATAGAAATAAATAATTGATTTTTGATTTTATGCCCAAGTTACTCTTTAATAGCTTCTACTGTATATTGGGCCATGCACTGGCTATGTGATTTGTCCCCCCGGTGTACATATCTTTGCATTCCTCATTACAAATGGCTGCACATACGCTAGTTTCCTCTCTCATGCCTGGAGCTGAGCCTTACAGGCGTACAAGTTTCTGTCTCGCTGCCTTCCTGGCATCCATGTTTTTCTTTAAACACACAAATGACTGCAGAGTTCGTACTACACAACGCATTCCAAAGACCCCGCTTGTTCCATAGGACTCCAGTAATTATTAGCCAAAAACAACAGATTTATTGTTGCCGCTCATTGCTTGGAGCGAGCACATGACACGTGAGGTATTCTGAAAACATCCGCATTATGCAAAGCTTCAGTGCTCAAAGGCTGGAAAAGGCAAATGACCGAAACCAGCGTTTACATTAGCAAATCGCATGTTATAAAGGGGAGCTCCGGACTAACAACCAAGTACAGCAAAGTCCCCATTGTGCATAACTTAGGCATCCAGGAGTCTCAACTAAGTAACCAGCACGCCTGTGTGGGGATAACGAGGGCAGTACTTTCCTAATTTGCAGAGTTTTCCGCAGCAGAAGCGACTTACCGATCCTCCAGGTGCCATCTTCCATACCTCCTGCAGCTCCCAAGGGTCGTCTGGCATCCATGTACGGGTCCTGGCATGTCCTGTGGCCTGTCACATGACCTCTCGAGACCCGTACATAGAGGATGCAGGAAAGTATAGAAGACGACGCCTGGAGGATCGGTAAGTTGCTTCTGCTGCATGGGGGGGGGGGGGGATAGTTATTGCTAAGCAACCGACAATCACAGGTACGCGGCATCAGGCCATCACCGCCTGTGCCGGATACTGGGGATCTTGCTGTACACAAGTATAATACATAGGGCTCAATTCACAAAGCATCGTCCCATTCGCTAAAGCAGAACACAGCTGATTTTACCAAACATTTTGCCAAATGTCAGTTCACAAAGACTGTTACCGCATGAAGAACTAAATTGACTGCGTACGTTAAAAAGGGGCGCTGGGAAAAAAGGGCGCCGGGTTTTTAACGATAAGCATGGATAACGTTTAAAAATGTATTGTACTGTATTTCGTTTAAAATTAATGTTTTTTAAAGTTATAAATCATTAAATAATGTGCATTAAATCGGCAATTGTAAAAACGTTAATCTTTCGTTTAAATACTGAAACGTATAATAACGTTAAAAAAAAAATTACTAAGTAACCCTCCCTGTACCTACCCCTAACCCCTAGACCCCCCTGTTGATGCCTAAACCTAAGACCCCCCCTGTTGGTGCCTAAGTAACCCTCCCTGTACCTACCCCTAACCCCTAGACCCCCCTGTTAGTGCCTAAACCTAAGACCCCCCTGTTGGTGCCTAAACCTAAGACCCCCTGTTGGTGCCTAAACCTAAGACCCCCCTGTTGGTGCCTAAATCTAAGACCCCCCTGTTGGTGCCTAAACCTAAGACCCCCCTGTTGGTGCCTAAACCTAAGACCCCCCTGTTGGTGCCTAAACCTAAGACCCCCCTTTTGGTGCCTAAACCTAAGACCCCCTGTTGGTGCCTAAACCTAAGACCCCCCCTGTTGGTGCCTAAACCTAAGACCCCCCCTGTTGGTGCCTAAACCTAAGACCCCCCTGTTGGTGCCTAAACCTAAGACCCCCCTGTTGGTTTTTTCGTTTAAAAATAATGTAAAAAAAAAAATGTACTGTTTTTCGTTTAAAAATAATGTTTGAAAAAAAATATTGTACTGTTTTTCGTTTAAAAATAATATTTAAAAATGTATAAATCATTAAATAATGTGTAATCATGAGAAGCAGTAATAAAACATTAAGTCTCCGGGCGCCGCTTTTAAAACATTATTTTTCACCGGCGCCCTTTTTTCCTATCGGGCGCCCATTAAACGATATTTATTATAGGAGTGAATGGCGGCGCCCGATTTGTCCACTAGCCTCAGGCGCCCGAATTTACTGTTACCAAATTGACTGACTTGTGAGGTAAACTACTTCACAAAAGTAAATTCACAAAGGACAACACATGCAGTAAAAGGGATATTTGCGGTATTTTATCTCCAGCCTTGAGCAGTCGGTAAGATAACAAACAGACATTTACGGTATGTGGTTACAAAAGGGCGTTATAAAGGAGAGAGAAGGGGAGACAGAGGGTAGAGAAAAGAGGAAAAGTTATTTACACTATTCAGGAAAGTAAGAAAGTTAAAGGTTTTTTTTTCTTAAAATAGGGCTGAAAAAATTGGAAACTAATGTAGAGCCAGTGAAAATATTGTCACTTAAGAGAAACCGTAACCAAGATTTTCACTTCATGCCAATCAGTCGCCGATACCCCCTTTCCATGAGAAATCTTTTCCTTTTCACAAATAGACCATCAGGGGGCTCTGTATGGCTGGTATTGTAGTGAAACCTCTCCCACAGTGTGAGGTCAGGACCATGGTTCTGACATCACACTGTGGGAGCCTTTTTGCATATAACAGCTGTTCCCAGCTGTTTCCAAAAAGCAAGCAGCATCTCCTTCCACTGACATCACCTGCCAGCAGTAAAAATGTCACCATGTGATAAATGTCAGAATGTAAATCAGGGAGAGGAAAGATTTTACAATGGGCAAACACTGACTAAATCATTTATACATAATTATTGTAAAAATGAAGCACTCTTGTTCATTACGTTATTATGAGTGGAGTTCCTCTTTAGCGATATTAAATAAGAGGGACCTGTGAGACTGAAATTAGAATCCAGGGTCCAAGCTAGCCCTGCTGACCTCTTAGCAGCATGTGTGGAGAAGGGGGTATTAGACACAAAGAACCTGGATGTAAGTGGTTCTATGTAGTACCAGCACAATATCAAAATGTGCCCATACATCAGGCAATGTATGAGACTGATCTGTCTCTGATCAAACCGGATCATAAAGAGATCTGTTGCCTGCTCATACACTGCAGACTGATTTTCAATACATTTCAGCATTGGGCCTAGCAATGCTGTTGCCTCTGCCTGCCTGACCCCCCCAGTGTAAATATGTCCGTCCCTCCAAGTACTGTCACCATAAGCACCTGTTCCACATGGAAACAGGTGCATGTTACGATGTCACACATGCCTGGTGCCACATGGTACAGGCGCCCGCGGCGATGGCCGTAACTGCGGAGGCGGCCAAGAAAAAATGCTGGCGGAGAGGTGAGACTTTTTTTTTTTTTTAAACAAACCATTTTATTGTTTCTTAACAATAAAATGACAGACCGCTGTACAGAACACTCTGGTACAGTGCTAAAAATCGCAGTGCCTAAGGCATCTATAAGAATAACATATTGTACCATATTTAATATACTGTATCAGCATATCCAAGAAAACAAAGTCACGGCTGCATCATAATAAAGTACATAAGGATATTACTAGTCATAAGTCAGCTGACAGACATATCTCGGTACCATGACACGCAGCACAGAGTGTCTAGAGTGACATGAGAAAGGAAGGGAGAAAGAGGAAGAGAAAAGAGGAGGAAGAAGGATGAAAGAAAAAGAGGAAGAAAGCAGAAGAAGAAGGAACAACTCTTGACTCCGCCTCCTACGTCGTTTTATTCCTCCTGCAGCATCATACACTGAGGATTCAGACTACAGCAAAGTCCCTGTTCTCTGGGACTCAACAGGAAGGCTCAACTAACCGACATGCCAGAGGGGATAACGGGCTGTTTTGGGGGGTATTTTGCGGTGATTAAAATACTCGCTGAGTGTCCAGTGCTATCTTCTAGCCTGTCGCTCCTATCGGCTTTCCAGCGTCCATGCAAGCCCCCCCCCCCCCCCCGTGTGTCACGTGACTCACCGGGAGCCGTGCACATAAGAAATTGGAAACCCGCTATGAGCAACAGGAAGGTTAGAATACGGCGCTGGACTCTCAATATTTTATTTAGCACAGGGGGGGTGGTTAGTGCTTTTTCAGCCCGCGACCGACAAGCACATGTATCTGGTGTGGTGAAATTTTTTGCAACTTTATCAGATTTTGCAACCGGTTGCATTTATTTATACGTATAGCTATCAGAAAGTGCAACCTAACCATTGACTTTAACCTATCTGTATCAGAAAATGCAACCCAACCAAACCCTACTCTCACACAGAACCCTCCCCTCTTGCTCAACTAATAACCCCCCTGGAGGGAACAATCCCCCCTCTTCCTCAACTAATACAAGGGAACAACCCCCCCCCCCTCTTGCTCAACTAATAACCCCCCCTGGAGGGAACAATCCCTCTTCTAGCCCAATGGGATCTGTGGTTGCAAAAAATTACAGGCGTGTTAACAGAGAGGAGCCACGCCTACACAGTCATACACTGTCCTCTATGGCAAGTTGCAAAATATGATGGGTAGCAAAATTTTTCACTACACCGGCACCGGCAGGGATCGGTGACTTTGCTGTAATATCTTTTTAGTCTTTGGGGCCTATGGTGATTATATTATTATTTCTACACAAGGGCACCCAGATTTTGTACCACCAACGAGGGCAGTTCCTACTACGTTTGTCGATGTAGCGGCAGAGTGTTGTTAATCATACGTTTCCATGAATTGAAGGGCCTTTACTTGTTTTTTCATACGCGCCGAACATTTCTTTGTATGCATAGAAGCATACAATTCTTATTAAAGGGACTCCGAGCACCTCTCGTGGGCATGCCTTTAAGACTCGACCGGTACTGCAAAGTACTTAAAGATACATTCCTTTCTGTAGCCTGTGCTCTCCTCTTTCATTTGACGCCAGAATCGTTCTACACCAAAGAGTTTCCTGTCGATTTCAATTTAAAAATTGTGGCTGCCATCTTGGCTATGTTAACTTCTGGGTCACCCCTGTCTTCTCTGTTAGAGAAGTGCATCACAGAATGAAACAGGAAGAGGAAGTGACACGCATGACCATTGCAAGAGGCACCTCCAGAGGGGTCATAGCACGACTTTGTTGGAAGTCGTCTGGCTTAAAGGCATGCCCATGAGAGGTGCTCGGAGTCCCTTTAAATATCGGGGATGTTTTCCTGCAGCCAAGTAACGCTATTCTAGGTGAGGGCAGAAGATGTACTGGTAAAATAACATTTATAGGTGAGACTTTAATACACTGCATATGGGCATGGAGGGACTCCGGCCGAGGGTACATCGCGGTATCGAATGCAGTTGTGAACAAGATTTTTCAGCATGTCCAATCATTCCTTGGCGGCCGATCTCGGCCCAAAATCGGGCAGACATGTTGCGGCAGAGATTTTTTTTTATCCCAATTCGATAAAATGATTAAATCGGAAGGTCAAAGGGCACGCAGAAACGCCTGAGGCATGGCCACCTATAGGAAAGAGATAGGAAGATCCCGGGTTTCAGAGAGAAAGCAATGCTGTGCAGTCCCTGCCTGTGAAGAGGTTACCACCATCCTATCGCATTCATCACTTATGAAAAATGTGATCTATTCAATTCATAAATAAAAGAAAAGTCCAGAGAAAGCTGCGGGTACCAAAGGAAATGAGGGGAAGGAGCAGTGTAAATATGAGCTACTAGATAAACTGTCTCCAGAGTTCTGCGTTACTCCGCCCCTTCCTCAGCAGATCAGGAGGACACTTAGGAGTATGTCTCACTCCCCTGGAGCAGAAAGGGGGGGGGGGGGGGGGGGGAGATACCATGTGCAGACAGCTGGACGTCACTGTGAGATATGGGCTGCCGGCTGTGGGGCAATCAAGGTCAACTTGTTTATTTCACTTATGTACATGGAGAGAAAACACTTTATAAAGAATATCCCGGGCTGCTCAAATCACTTATGATCAGTGTAGCCAAAAATCTGATGTCCCCATACTTATTATACTCACAGTCAAAGGAGCTCACAATCTGATTTGTCCTTCATACTCACCCTAATGCTGGGAACACACAATCAGATTCTCTGGCAGATTTACTGTCAGATCGATTATTTCCAGCATGTCCGATCTTATTTCTGATCATGTTCCGATCACTGCTATGGAAAATTGATCGAAAAACGACCGGAAATCAGATTGGACATGTTGGAAATAATCAGCCAGTAAATATGCCTGAAAATCTCATTGTGTGTACCCAGCATGAAAGCACCAAACAGTCTGAGGTCACCATCATATTCACCCACAAAAAAAGAGTTCACAATCTGATTTCTCCATCATACTTACTATAAAAAGGAGCTAATAGTCTGATGCCTCCATCATTCTCACCCTCAAAGGAGCTCCTTCTAGGCTCAGTTCCCCCTTGTGCTAGATCACGTGGCCAGCGGGAGGGGACAGTGTAGCATCTGCTTCGATGATCCGATGCAGTCCGGCTGGAGTGCAGGGCAGATTCTCCACCCCCATAGGCTATATGGGGAGTGTATACGCCTGTCCGGGATTATCGGAGACTGCACAGAAGTGCGGCCTGCTAACCACAATGGATCCCAAGGATCCACTGGGGGAGGTAAAGTATGGTGGAGACAGACTTAACTCCTTTGAGGGCCCTAACCACTCCTCCAGAAACACCCCCGAACATACCAACTGTCAATAACACCCCCAAACATACCAACTGTCAAGAACACCCCCAAACATACCAACTGTCAAACTCCTATCAAACCTTCCCTCAGGCCCTAACCACTCCTGTCATACTTTCAGTCACTCCCTGTTGGAGTTTATTATATTACTTATCTGCATAAACTGCATTACTTTGCATGTGCCTTCATGGACAAGCAAACCTGACCAGCTGGGGGTCATAAATGCTTCTCAAGGTCTCATTGTACCTGCATGTAAATTAATAACCAGCAGAGAACAATACCCCAACCCTCTAGCTCTGATACTGTATTTCCTTGTGATTAAAGGATACCCGAGGTGACATGTTACATGATGAGATAGACATGTGTATGTACAGTGCCTAGCACACAAATAATTATGCTGTGTTCCTTTTTTTCTTTCTCTGCCTGGAAGAGTTAAATATCAGGTATGTAAGTGGCTGACTCAGACAGGAAGTGACTACAGAGTGACCCTCACTGATGAGTCGGCCACTTACATACCTGAAATTTAACTCTTTCAGGCAGAGAAAGAAAAAACGGAACACAACAGTTATTTGAGTGCTAGGCACTGCACATACACATGTCTATCTCAGGTCACGTGTCACCTCAGGATCCCAGTTGCGATAGCCCGAGGATTTGACTTCAAAAAGTTTCTACAGCACTAAGTTTGGCGATATCACAGGAACTTGTTAATCTGGTGTCCACAATGGCTGTTCCTGCCACAGCTGAATTATTGAAACAGCATCAACCCCCAACTGGTGCTCTCTGTCATGGAGGTGGGATCGGATATATTGAGAGGAGCTACATCGGGATCTTTTTCTTACAAGGAATGGAAGGAGAAGGGCCCGAGCATGTGTGTATGATGTAATAGCGTAGATAGGATGCATCTCTTGTATTTTACCTGATCCCACCCCCAGTCAAACCTTCACTAAGGCCCTAACCACTCCTGTCATACATCCAGTCACTCCTCCAGTAAAATCTTCAACCACACCCTAACCACACCATACCTCCAGTCAATCCCCCATCACACCTTCAGTCAAACCGTCAGCCACGCCCTAACTACTCCTGTCATACCTCCAGTCACTCCCCTATCACACCTCCAGTCAAACCTTCAGCCATGCCCTAACTACTCCTCCAGTCAATCGCCCATCACACCTCCAGTCAAACCTCCAGCCATGCCCTAACTCCTCCTGTCATACCTCCAGTCACTGCCCCATCACACCTCCAGTCAAACCTTCAGCCACGCCCTAACCACTCCTGTCATACCTTCAGTCACTCCCCCACCACACCTTCAGTCAAACCTTCAGCCAAACCTTCAGCCTCGCCCTAACCACTCCTATCATACCTCCAGTCAGTCCCCATCACACCTCCAGCCACTCCCTAACTACTACTCCTGTTATATCTCCAGTTACACCCCCAACATACCAGCAGTCACTCCCCCATCACACCACCAATGATATCCCGGTCACATCCACAGTCACACCTCCAGTGTTAACCCCATTATACCTCCAGCAGCACAGATGCTCTTTAGTACATACACACATTTATTATTACAGACCTGAAATAAGAATGAAGGATGTGTATGCAGTTACAACACTGAACCAGGCAAATTGCAATTTCTATTTCGGGGACACATGTATTGCCTAAGCTTGCCAAGGAGTTCTGACGATGCACATTTTTAACATAGGTGAGTATCGAACATGAAGACAGTTTCTTCGCTTTAGGTTTGCTTAAAGGACAACCGGGGTGACATGTGACATGATGAGATAGACATGTGTATGTACAGTGCCTAGCACACAAGTAACTATGCTCTATTCCTTTTTTTCCCCTCTTCCTGAAAGGTATGCAAGTGACAGTTTCTGCCCGGGTCGGGACAGACTACAGGCGTGTGCACACGCGTCCAGCTTTTTCAAACAGCTTGTCGTTCGACTTGATGTTTGAACGACTTGTAGTGCAAACAAGTCAGTCAGACGTCATGTACACACTGACCAACAAAGCGGCTGATATGCTAATTTACATGTAGTTTAACGAACTTGAAAATGGACTGGATAGAACAATGGACTACATTGAATGACTGATCAGATGACTTGCTGTTTGAACATTATTAGTTGGACAAACTACTAGAAGCCGTTTTTACACATGTACGGACCTAATGCTGGGCATACACGGAGCAATCCGGCGGCTCGATTAGCTGCCGGATCGACGCGGCCGCCCGGATCGATTCCTGCTTGTCCCCGCGGGCGCTTTCTTATCTTCTGCTCGATTCCCCGGTATTGTCCGCCCGCGGGGATCAAGCGGGGAATCGATCCACGCGGTGATCGGACCTGTCGGAAATTATCAAGCGAGCCATCAGCGGCGTGTTTGAACGACAGTTGGTCCAAAGGATCCGCTAAGCAGATTGGGCAAACCGGCTGTTATTATCTCGACAGCGCATACACACGTCCAACTTGACGTTTAAACAACAAGTCGGATGACAAGTTGTTCGAAAAAGTAGGACGTGTATAGACACCTTATAGCATAACCCTCACTGATAAGTAATTACAGCCATAAAATACTTTCCTGCCAGTAAATGGCTTCCTGGAGCAGGAAAGAGATAAAAAGGGCCAATAATTCATAGATTTGAGCTCTGGCATATTTCAATGAGCAAAGACAATGAAACAGTAAAAGCTCAAAAACTAGATTAAAATATAAAATATAACTGTGGGATATCTAAAAAAGTAATTTTTAGGAGGAGGAATATACAATTGTTTATCTCATCAGTTTATTTTCACCTCAGATGTCCTTTAAGGCTAGCATGTTTCTACGGGCATAGAAATTTGGGTGCAGTGTAAAGTCAAAAGACAGTTCACCCTGCTCCTGCAAAAGTCCCGGCGGCGTTAATTACTATTCTCGCTCCAGGTCGCCATTGACACTGGGGTCAGATGTAAATTGGCTGCCAGCTATTGCTAGGGGCTGGATTACCCTGTTTTTATCATAATCTAGGCTCCGTCTTTTGACGACGCCCAAATAACTTACTAAGCGCCACTATAGCCATAACTCACATTGCAGGCCTATGGCGGCACCAGCTGAGCCCAAATTTCCAGTGCCATTTTTTGCCTGACTCATGCTTCTGAAACCGCTTCACATCACCTACAACCTCAGATCAAAAAGATCACTTGACCACCCTCAGAACCCATTTAAAACCTTTGGAGCCAGAGCTTTCTGTCATGCTGCCCCTACACTGTGGAATGCCTTGGCAAACTTAATCAAGACAGCTCCAACCCTGGAAACGTTTATATCAGAGCTGAAAAGCCACCTGTTTAGTCTGGCATTTATGATCACATGACTTTTTACCCTGTACACATCACTATGTACTGATCTGAGGCAAACTTATACGCTTTGGGTCCTGCGGGAGAAAAGCACCTTACAAATGTTTTGTCGTTGTTTCGCAGACCTAATGCTGGATGGAAAGAGCATAGGGAAGCACCAACTGGTAATGGAACTGTACAAGAATGCACTGTGAGCAGACAAGTGTATTCCAGATATATCCCAACCTTTGTGGTATCCTGTAATAGTAAATTCAGGCTCTTTACATTTCCCCTCTTTTCAGAATTAAATGGCTGTGAAATGTGGAGCTCCTGACTGAGTGATGTGACAGCTCATCTGCCTGCAGCTGCAGACTCTATATTACATTGTAATGGATACATCTATCATACACACCACACAGATGACTGCAGGACAAGCTGGGTGTAATGCAGCAGAGAACAGACGTATAGCATCCACCAATGAGCAGCAACACATCACAGACAGAGGTGCCACCTGGATCCTACTGGCATCAGAATACACAAGGGAAACAACCTCACCCAGGCAGTAATATCCATCTGTGCAACGCCGACCTGAAATGGCTCTTATAATGGAATCAGTAAGGTTGGATTACGTGCAAATGTAATTAGTGGTCACTGGTGTCTGCTTTGGAATAAGATTGTTTGTTTGCCGAGTCCCAGTATGGTCTACACAACAACAGCAGGAGTTGAATGTTTTAGTAGCCCTGCCCCCAACCCCACAAGAGGAAAGTGCAACCTCTAGCCCTGCCCCCAACTACACAAGAGGAAAGTCCAACCTCTAGCCCTGCCCCCAACCCCACAAGAGGAAAGTCCAACCTCTAGCCCTGCCCCCAACCCCACAAGAGGAAAGTCCAACCTCTAGCCCTGCCCCCAACCCCACAAGAGGAAAGTCCAACCTCTAGCCCTGCCCCCAACCCCACAAGAGGAAAGTCCAACCTCTAGCCCTGCCCCCAACCCCACAAGAGGAAAGTCCAACCTCTAGGCCTGCCCCAACCCCATATGAGACAAGTCCAACCTCTAGCCCTGCCCCAAACCCCAGATGAGGAAAGCCCAAACTCTAGCCCTGCCCCCAACCCCACGAGGAAAGGCCAACCTCTAGCCTGGTCCCCAACACCACATGATGAAAGCCCAAACTCTAGCCCTGCCCCCAAGCCCACATGAGGAAAGCACGAACTCTAGCCCTGCCCCCAACCCCAAATGAGGAAAGTCCAACCTCTTGCCCTGCAGCCAACCTCACATGAGGAAAGACAACCTCTGCATTGGTAGAGGTTTGAGTATTACATTAAAAGGGGTACTGCGCAGGAAATGAGCTCAGGATCTACCATGGCAAGGCAGGGACACCATGAACTAAGTGCTGGCACCCACAAGAAATCGCAAAATGCAATTGTGATCACTAAAGCGCTATTTGTAGCCATGTTGGTAGCGATTTCTGGTGATTTTTAAGCACTTTTAAATTTAAAGCACTTTATACGGCAATTGTGATTTTCTTTTTTTTTTCCTGTGGTGCAATCACATCAATTGAAAACAATTTTGCCTGCATTGCCCGGCATTCTACAGGGTAGGGGCAGCATGACAGAAAGCTCTGGATCCTATACCTGTGATCGCTCCTGTGGAATCACCTCCATTGACTTTTATTAGCCTAGGCAAAGCATGGCTGAGAGAGCTCCTGTGGGTCTCTGCCCTAAGCAAAGATAGATATAATGCAGTTTGTTGGTTTATTCATTTTAAGCAATCCTGTGTCAACAATCAGCTTAAAGTGGACCTGAACTCAGAATTTCCTCTCTGCTCTAAAAAATAAGCAACAGCATAATAACCTTTAAAGAAAAACATTTTTGTTATAGCTGACACAAATCCTGCTATAAAGCGGCAGTGTTTTTTACTTCCTGCTTTCACGGAAGCAGACATATTGTTAACATCCTGTGCTTTCAAATGAGCTGCTCTGCCGAGGGTGCACTTCTTACATAGTTACATAGTTACATAGTTACTTTGGTTGAAAAAAGACATACGTCCATCGAGTTCAACCAGTACAAAGTACAACTCCAGCCTGCTCCCTCACATATCCCTGTTGATCCAGAGGAAGGCGAAAAAACCCTTACAAGGTAAAAATTCCTTCCCGACTCCAGATGGCAATCAGATAAAATCCCTGGATCAACATCATTGGCATTACCTAGTAATTGTAGCCATGGATGTCATTCAACGCAAGGAAAGCATCTAAGCCCCCTTTAAATGCAGGTATAGAGTTTGCCATAACGACTTCCTGTGGCAATGCATTCCACATCTTAATCACTCTTAGGGCCCTTTTCCACTAGCGGCGTTTGCGATGCTGAATCGCAAAAACGCAAACCGCTAGCGATTTTACAATCGCTACGGTTTGCTTTTTAACATGGGAATCGCGGTAGGTCATTTCCACTACCGCGATTCGTTTTTGCGGGGAACGCGAACGCGCGGCGGAGCGATAATTGCCGCGATTTTGCTATGCAGTGCATAGCATAGCAAAATCGCGGCCGCAAACGTCGGGGGGAATCGCCGGTTTTGCGATTCAGCAATCGCTAGCGTTCAGCGTGAACGCTAGCGATTGCAGGTGGAAAAGGGCCCTTACTGTAAAGAACCCTTTCCTAAATAAATGGCTAAAACGTTTTTCCTCCATGCGCAGATCATGTCCTCTAGTCCTTTGAGAAGGCCTAGGGACAAAAAGCTCATCCGCTAAGCTATTATATTGCCCTCTGATGTATTTATACATGTTAATTAGATCTCCTCTAAGGCGTCTTTTCTCTAGACTAAATAAACCCAGTTTATCTAACCTTTCTTGGTAAGTGAGACCTTCCATCCCACGTATCAATTTTGTTGCTCGTCTCTGCACCTGCTCTAAAACTGCAATATCTTTTTTGTAATGTGGTGCCCAGAACTGAATTCCATATTCCAGATGTGGCCTTACTAGAGAGTTAAACAGGGGCAATATTATGCTAGCATCTCGAGTTTTTATTTCCCTTTTAATGCATCCCAAAATTTTGTTAGCTTTAGCTGCAGCGGCTTGGCATTGAGTACGATTATTTAACTTGTTGTCGATGAGTACTCCTAAGTCCTTCTCCAAGTTTGATGTTCCCAACTGTATCCCATTTATTTTGTATGGTGTTAGACCATTGGTACGACCAAAATGCATGACTTTACATTTGTCAACATTGAATTTCATCTGCCATGTATGTGCCCATATAGCCATCCTATCCAGATCCTGTTGCAATATAACACTATCTTCCTTAGAGTTGATGATTCTGCACAATTTTGTATCATCTGCAAAAATAGCAACATTGCTCACTACTGTATCCACTAGGTCATTAATAAATAAATTGAAGAGCACTGGACCCAGTACAGACCCCTGTGGGACCCCACTGCTAACAGTCTCCCATTTTGAGTATGATCCATTGACCACAACTCTTTGTTTTCTGTCCATTAGCCAGTTCCCTATCCAAGCACACAGACTCTTCCCCAGTCCTTGCATCCTCATCTTTTGCACCAGACTTTTGTGGGGAACAGTGTCGAAGGCCTTAGCAAAGTCTAAGTATATCACATCTACAGCATTCCCAATATCCATATTAGCATTCACTACCTCATAAAAGCTGAGCATGTTAGTCAAACAGGACCTGTCTTTAGTAAACCCATGTTGATGCTGAGAAATAAGATTATTTTCTACTATGAAGTCATGTATAGTATCTCTTAGTAACCCCTCAAATAGTTTGCATACAACTGATGTTAAGCTTACAGGTCTATAATTTCCTGGATCTGATTTTTTGCCCTTCTTAAATAATGGGAAAACGTGGGCTGTACGCCAATCCACTGGGACTCTGCCAGTTGCAAGAGAGTCACAAAAGATAAGATAAAGGGGTTTATCTATAACTGAACTTAATTCCCTTAGGACCCGAGGATGCATGCCATCCGGGCCAGGTGCCTTGTCTATTTTTAATTTATTTAGTCTTGCCTTTACTTCTTCCTGCGTTAAGTATTTAATATTACAGTTAGAAGATTGAGACTCTTCCGCCTCTGTAATTTGCAACAGTGCTGTTTCCTTTGTAAAGACAGAAGCAAAGAAAGCATTTAATAACTCTGCCTTACCTTGGTCATCCACCATTGAGTTTCCACCTTCATCCTTTAGGAGTCCTATACAGTCAACCTTTCTTTTTTTAGAGTTGATGTACTTGTAAAACTTTTTTGGGTTAGATTTGATATCCCTAGCGATTTGATTTTCAGCTTCGATCTTTGCCAGCCTAATTTCTTTTTTACAATTTTTATTGCACTCCTTGTAATTGCTGAGTGCAGCCTCGGACCCCTCCTGTTTTAGGACCTTATAGGCATTCTTTTTCCTCTTCATTTTATCTCTAACCTTTCTATTCATCCATAGAGGCCTTTTTTTATTCCTAGACATTTTGTTTCCATATGGGATATACATACTACAATATTGATTGAGAATACGTTTAAAAGCTTGCCATTTCCCTTCAGTGTCGTCCCCTTGTAGTACATTATCCCAGTTCACCAAACTTAGTGCCTGCCTAATTTGATTGAACTTTGCTTTTCTAAAATTCATAGTTTTAGTGGTCCCGCTGCCCCGTGGCCTATCAGTCACCAGATCAAACGTTATCATGTTGTGATCACTATTTCCCAAATGTTCTTGAACCTGCACATTTGTTACATTATCTGGTCTATTCGAAATGATCAGATCCAGTAACGCATTCCCCCTTGTTGGTTCCGTTACCATTTGAGTCAAGTAATTGTCCTGTAGTGCTGCCAGAAATCTGCTGCTTTTACCAGAATGGGTAGCCTCAATACCCCAGTCAATGTCTGGAAAGTTGAAGTCGCCCATAACTATGACCTCATTTTTACTTGCCGCTTTTTCAATTTGCTGTAGTAATTGCAGTTCTGCAGCTTCATTAATATGAGGTGGTCTGTAGCATACCCCAATAAGCAATTGGCAACTTTTATTTCCACCATGAATATTTACCCAAACGGACTCCACATCTTCGCAATCTTCCTCCATCTCATCGTTGAGGACAGCTGTAAAAGAATTCTTAACAAAGAGACAAACCCCTCCACCTTTTTTCCCTGTTCTATCCCTCCTGAACACATTGTATCCTTTTAAATTGGCTATCCAGTCATGACTTTCATCCATCCATGTCTCGGTTATTCCCACAATGTCATAGCCTTTGTCATTCAGAATGAACTCTAGTTCATCTATTTTATTTGCAAGGCTCCGAGCATTGGTTATCATGCACTTTATATTTTTACCACCACATTTACCAATTTTGTTTACCTGAAATGGGCTACTTGAAGTTTTACCAACCTCCTTAATCTTTACACTGTCCCCACCCCCCTCTCCACCCCCCATAATGTTAGGCTCCCACTGTCTTTTTACCTTATCTTGTCTATATGTTGAGACTTTATCCTCCCGCCTCCCCCCAGATCCTAGTTTAAAATCTCCTCCAACCGTTTAGCCATCTTCTCCCCCAATGCAGCTGCACCCTCCCCATTAAGGTGCAGCCCGTCCCTGCTGTAGAACCTGTAGCCGACTGCAAAGTCTGCCCAGTTCTCCAGGAACCCAAACCCTTCCTTCCTACACCAATTTCTCAGCCACTTATTTAACTCCCTAAGCTCCCTCTGTCTCTCAGATGTAGCACGTGGCACTGGCAGTATTTCAGAGAACACCACCTTGGAGGTCCTTGCTTTAAGTTTATCTCCAAGTACCTGAAAATCATTTTTGAGGACCTTCCATCTCCCACTAACTTTGTCATTGGTGCCAATGTGTACCATGACAGCCGGGTCTTCCCCAGCCCCACCCAATAATCTGTCAATTCTTTCCGCTACATGCCGAACCCGAGCACCCGGGAGGCAACAGACTGTACGGCATTCACGGTTTCTTCGACAGATTACCCTGTCTGTGCGCCTAATAATTGTCTTCTTCTCTTTGTCTTCTTTCTGTCCTGTGCAACAATTCAGGTCCACTTTTATAAACTTAATTTTTCTATATATGCACATTACAGCAGTACTAATTAGAAGCATGGAAATGTAACAAAAAAAGGAATAAAAAATATGCTAAAATAAATTGGCCTGGCGCACTTGCAAGTCTCTAAATAAATTGGCTGCTAAAGGGTTAAGGAGAGAGAAAAACAGGCTCTATTCACAAGGATTTTCTGCATGTGGTAATCCACTTAAGACAAATTCCCAACTGGAATAAGACCATCTTGACATTCACAAAGTTTTCTGCAATTTTTTCCACATGCGGTAAAAGTTTGCAAAAAATTCAGAAAAATGTCGGCAAACGTCGGTAATTAAGAATTATTTTCCGCTAAAAATGAAATTCACAATGAAAAAGGGTCGCATTATTTATGACCTAACTACCGATAACATATCATGTACAAGTGGTGATATATTTTGCTTCCCATTGGAGTCTAACCTTTAGCTCTGTGTTTGCAGGACTTTAAAACATTTTTTTTACTACAATATTTTTTTGGCAACTTTATTCTCCTCCGGTTTGTCGCATGTTTACCGCCTGTTTCTGCATATTTTTTACGCAATATACCTGCATGTGGAAAACATGCAGAACATTTTTATTGAATTTGGAAAAAAAGTGGAAATTACCGCTGACGGTAATTTTGCGGGAAAAAATCCATTACCGCATGTGGGATTGAGCCCATTGTGTGTTAATAAGTAAGGCAAGATAATTCAGCAGTAAAACTTTGTGAATCAGCCCCAATGAGAGAAAAGGACTTATGCTGGGAATACACGGCTCGTTTTTGAGCCATGGCTCGATAGATAATTTCTGACACGTCCGATCTCCTGCCCGATCATTTCACCGCTCGATTCCAGATAGTAGTGAATGGAAAAAGATAAGAAACACGAGCGGAAGACAAGAGAATCGCCTACGGAACCGAGCAGTGAAACGATCAAACGTAAGAATCGAGCGGCAAAACGAGCCGTGTATGCCCAGCATGAGCCTTTTACCCATTGGTAACGCCAAAACTGCCTTTGGTGGGTGTTACACTAATTGGTCTCCAAGCTTTTTGCGACCCCATTTTGGGTGAAATTCAATTTCCAAAGCTAAAGAGACTGTTTTAAAAAAACAAATCTGGTCATCATGACCAAAAGCAGCCTAGCTGAAAGAGGTAGCAGTAGGCCCCGTGGGCAAGGCTTCTCCTGCTCAGCATCGTGATGATACAGTTCAGCCAAAAAAGGGGCAAGGTGCAGAACAAGCTTTCGGAGAACACCCAGAAAGTCAGGGTAAAAAAAAGTGGCTGAAAAATATTCCAACCAGGTATTTTCAAACTGACTTATCTTATATCAGCTAGTGAGGCAATTACATAGAGGCAGGTACAAGCTCTATTCCCGAGGGCCTTTACAGGCATACATTTGAAAAAGTCCCGCTCTAATTCAGGCTCAAAGTTAACAAAAAAGGTAAATAAATTTAATTGAAGTATTATATTATAGGTAAAATTACCGTTCACCTACGCCCTGACTATAACCTAACCTCTCCCTAATCTCACACAGAACCCTCCCCTGGTGGTGCCTAACCCTAAGACTCCCTCTAGTGGTGCATAGCCCTAAGACCCCCTTGGTGGTGCCTAACCCTTAGACTGCCACTAGTGGTGTCTTACCCTAAGACCCCCCCCGGTGATGCCTAAACTTAAGACCCCTCCCTGGCGGTGCCTAACACCAAGACCCCTCCCAGATAGAGCCCAACTCTAAGACCCCCTGATGGTGCCTAACTTTGAGACCCAACCCCCCGGGTGGTGCCTAACCCTAAGACTCCCCCTAGTGGTGCCTAATAACCCTAAGACGCCCCGATCCCTTCTAACAATAATATGATAAATAATTTAATTGCAGCCACTCGCTAAATAGCATAATGGCTATCAATATTACGATAAACAATTGTGCCCATTTTTTGCAGCACTTTTATTAACTGCTCCTCTATACAGGGCCAGGAAAACACTGCTGCCTGCGTCGGGGGTTTATGAAGTCAACAAGGTACAGAACATTTCCCATCTACTCTGCTTAGCATCACTACATCTCCCATACAGCGATCAGCAACAAGCCATGAGAACTGAGCCATGATCAAGTACAGCGACTACACTGCACAACAGCACAGCCTGTTATTTGTAGTAAACAAGAGCCGCAATCTACTGCAGTTATCAAGTCACTGGAAAAACATGACATGGCTGTTATACGAATTGGGTTGGGTCATGTCAGGTCAGTCATTACAAATCATTTATGTTTTTTAAAGGGAATCTGAAGTGAAAATAAACATATGATATAATGAATTGTATGTATAGTACAGCTAAAGGTGGCCATACACTGGTCGATTTGCCATCAGATTCGACCAACAGATAGATCCCTCTCTGATCGAATCTGATCAGAGAGGGATCGTATGGCGTCCTTTACTGCAAACAGATTGTGAACCGATTTCAGCCTGAAACCGTTCACAATCTGTGGTGGTGGTGGTGGTGCTGCCGCCGCTCCCCCCGCCCGCATACATTACCTGCTCCGCCGGCGCGAGTCCCCGCTGTCACTGCTGTCTTCTTCTCCGCTCTGGTCTGGTCTCCGGCATGCTTCACTTCTTCCTGCCTGGCAGGAAGTTTAAACACTAGAGCGCCCTCTACTGTTTAAACGTCCTGCCGGGCAGGAAGAAGTGAAGCATGCCGGAGACCAGACCAGACCGGAGAAGACAGTAGTGACTCACGCCGGTGGAGCAGGTAATGTATACCCGCTGTATTGCGTCGGTCGTCGGCATTCGAACGCCGCTATCGACGCACTTCCGACCCGCCGGCGATCGAGAAAAATGTTCCACACGGACGGATTGTCGGGAATCGACGGGAACGATCGATTTCGGACGGAAATCGATCGTTCTGTCAGCGGTGTGCGCAGCGATTTCACAGCCGATCGAATCGGCCGTATATCGGCGGGAAAATCATTAGGTGTATGGGCCCCTTAAGAAGAGTCTGAGAACAGAGTCTCATATTGTTTCCAGTACAGGAAGAGTTAAGAAACTTCAGTTATCTATGCAAAAGAGCTTATTGGAGCTCTCCGATCTGCCACAGTGCTGTTTTCTGAAGCACATATCTTAACCTGTCTCTCGCTGTTTCTTGTTTAACCACTTAAGGACCACAGCCTTAAACCCCCCCTAAAGCCCAGGCCATTTTTCACAAATTGGGCCATTGGAGCTTTAAGGCCTCGCTGCAAGGCCGCACAACTTAGCACACAAGTGATCCACCCTTCTTTTCTTCCCACCAACAGAGATTTCTGTTGGTGGGCTATGATCGCTCCCAGGATGTTTATTTTTTCTATAAATATTTATGTGATTCTTTTTCTAATAAATATTACCCCCAGCCAGCCAATCACTGTGATTAGCTGTCATAGGCACCAGCCTATGACAGCCAATCACTCCTGTGGGTGTCGGGGGGACAGCAGTGTCACACGGCTGTCCCCAGTAAAGCACTGTCATAGATCACAGCGCTGTACCGTGTAAATAGACGGCGGTTTCACCGTCTAACAGTCTCCTAGCGGTGATCACCGATGGAAGACTGATGGCAGAGCGGATCTCTCATTTCCTTCAAAACACCCCCCCCCCCCCAGGACTTTACGTAGAACGGCGTTAGGCGGTCCTGGGACTGTCGCCAACAAGTTAAGGTTTTACTGCCAGGAAGTTCAAAGGGTCATTAGCTCTGCTCTATTTCATCAATTAAAATACAGTGTGTAATTTGTAAACTGCAAATATTACAGAATGATGCATTGTTATAAAATAAAGCTATATTGCTGATAACAAAAGCTTTGAGACTCTTTTCTTTGCTACTAATGTTCTATTAATTATCCATACAAACACATACAATTCATTTAAACATTTTTTAATGCTTCAGTGTCCCTTTAAAAGCATATCCAAACATGAAAAGTTCACATTGACAGAAAACAGAATAAACCGATAAATTTGATGACCTAAAAATCAGCAAAACAAATTCAGCATTCTCTGACGATAACACACAGAGGGGCCCGCATTACGTTGTGACGATCAGCTAACTGCCACACCTCTAAATGTGACAACGAGCTGCAGGCTGGGAGACATCTCAAGCTCACTCCAACCTGAATTATCGCAAATTCTTTCTGTTTTAAGAAAGCAAACTTTTGTTTTTCTTAACATCTTAGTAAGGGGGCTTTTAGGACCATTGTAGTCCCTTACACACCCCAATGAGTTCTGGGTCACCATGAGCTTGCTGGGTAGTCTGTATCTCTCGGTGTTAGAAGCCCTACTGCATAGAGCCAAATTAATCCATGCCATGCACTGATGAGGATCAAACAATCCAAAACAGTCTGTATGCTGTTGGATTGTTATGGCTCTGTACAAATTAACAAGCTGACACATCATTGCATTCCAGCGGTTCTGGAGGTGTGTTTAGCTTCTAAGGTTGGAATGGTTAATTTGCATATATTCAGCAGTGATGCCCTGGGAGACATCTCAAGCTCACTCCAACCTGAATTATCGCAAATTCTTTCTGTTTTAGGAAAGCAAACTTTTGTTGAACTGAAAATAAGAGAATAATAGTTGAAAGTGAAGTAGTAATGTAAATAGAACTTTCCTGGAACTTCATTATTACTGTATCTTTAATTGAAGAGCTTAAATTCTAACTCTAATGTGTAATTAGAAGCCATGTCAGTCCGATGTAAAATCTGCATCCTTCAGCTTTAACACAGAGAAATAATGACCTTTTGAACTTCTCAGCATTACACTGTTTTTAGGAGTGTCTGTTCAGCCAGATAAAAAAGAGACTTGACAATTACACTTCAGGAGAGCAGCTGTAAAATTCAATGTATCTGACTGAAGATAAAGCAATGTTTGTTTGTTTGTTTTTGAGGGGGCTGGGTTATTTTTTCAACCCTTTATGTACCAGCAGGCTTTGGCACCTTTAAAGGACAACTGAAGTGAGAGGAATATGGAGGCTGCTATATTTATTGTCTTTTTAACAATACCGGTTGTCTGGCAGTCCTGATTTATCTATTTGACTGCAGTATTGTCTGAATAACACCAGAAACAAGCATGCGGCTAATCTAATCAGATCTGACAATAATGTCAGAAACACCAGATCTGCTGCATGCTTGTTCAGGGTCTATGGCTAAATGTATTGGAGGCAGAAGATCAGCAGGATAGCCAGGAAACTGGTATTGCTTAAAAGGAAATACATATGGTAGCAGAGCATGGATCCTGGAAGTGCGGCCACACTGGGCCTGTGCAGCAGCACGGTCCCGCTTGGGCTTCAGGTGAAATTGCCGAGTCAGATTGTGTCCGTGCTACTGTGCACGTGTGAGCCATTGACAAACCCTTGTTGACAGTTTTTGCAGAGGGGACATTGCTGGATTGGCCCTGTGGAGGAGTGCAGGTGTAACCTCTGGCAGATCCAGAGCCTTCTGTCTCCCAAGGTGAGCATCCAGGGGTCTAGTCCTAGGAAAAGGAGGTGAGTGGACTCACCCTAAAAACCCCTGCGCCGCGTGTAACACAGCGTGCCCAAAAATGGTCAAGCATAACGTGGTTATGGGTGGGGCTAAATATACGACCTTAACAGTGGTGTAAAAGGTCTGCCGGGGAAGTTTGACCTCTGCCGTAGTGTATCCCCCAAAAACAGATGTAATCTGACAGCATTTTACCAAAAAGACACATTGGCTATCATTCATAAAGGAGCTGTCGGTACGGGGAATCAGTGCGGGAAAACACCGCTGGCGGTGTTTTAGACTTCTGGGTGGGCATTCATAAAAAAACATCCAGGTGCGGTGGCAGTGCGGAGATTCCCCGAACTAGGCAGGCGGTAGGCTGGCGGAGACACGGAAGCAGCCGAGTTGATACATTTCTCCATGTTCCGCTCTGCTGCAGCTGCCTGGGAGGTCTGTGTGTCTCCATTCACTTACATTGGTATTGCCACATCAGAGGGAGCGGTACTTCCCGACCTCACACCGCTTGCGGTGATCTTTAGGGCCCGTTTCCACTAGTGCGGTGCGAATCGCTGGGATTCCACCGCTGACAAAATCGCATGCGGATGCGATTCCACATGCGATTTTTGCCGCGATTTCGCATGCGATTTCGCATAGGCAGGCTATCAGCGATTTTAACCATGTCACTGCCTGGCTCAATGTACATTAGTTTTAGAAAAACGCATGTGCGTTTTCCCCTATTAAATACATTGCCTGCGAATCGCCTGTATTCCACACGCAGGCGAATTCTGCAGGCCCTACCGTGCAGAAAAATCCTGCACAGAAAAACGCACCAAAAAACTGACAAGTGGAAACAGTCTCATCCACTTGTATTAGTTATGCGAATCCGCATGCAGACAATGCATGCGGATTCGCTCTAGTGGAAACGGGCCCTTATGAATGAACATTTTGCTACATTTGTTCGGATAATCACGGCACAAGGCGGTGATTTATCACTCTGCTCGGTAGTGTCATTTTTTTTTTATGCGGAAAGAGGCTTTATGAATGCTGACTTTGCCGAGTGGTCGGTAAAGTCAGCTGTTTTTAGCATTTCCGCATGCGGAAATGCTTTATGAATGATAGCCATAATCTGGCAGAAGTTCCTCCAAAATACAGATAATATGGCAGTCGTTTCCCAAAAATAGACAATGTGGCAGCAGCAGTTCCCCCAACATACACATAATCTGGAAGCAGTTCCCCAAAACATGCGAAATCTGGCAGCGGATCACCCAAAATACATGTAATCTGGCAGCAGTGGTCCCCCAAACATACACAATCTGGCAGCATTTCCCAAAAATATACGTAATCTGGAAGCAGCTGTTCTAATATACACATAATCTGGCAGCTGCACCCCAAAATACACTTAGGGCTTGATTCACAAAGCCATGCTAACTGTTTAGCACAGGTGTACTAAACAGTTAGCACGTGAAGTGCTGTTCGCAGACTTCACGTGCTAACTGAAGTCTGCAGAACTTCCCCGGCGCTTGGAACAAGGAAGAGGTAAGTCTCGCCCGCTGCCAGCCACCGAAAATTTTAGTTCTGGAGGGGAGAGCTAGGAAGGGGGAGCCCCAAGGTGAAGGAAGGGGGAGACGCCCCTGCTTCTCCGCCGCTGCTCCCAACGCTCCCCCTTCACTGCGTTCTCTCCCTCCACGCTAAATGCTTGGGTGGACGACGTCCACCCTCTGAAAAAAGCAGGTGGATGCCGTCCAACCGCGTTCACGCCCGACTCAACCCCTGTGAGCATCTATTTGGGGCACTTCTTTCCCCTACAGGTGCACTTTAAAAGGACACCCGAGGTGAAAAACTAATGAGATAAGCAATTGTATCTATCCTCCTTCTCCTAAAATTGACTTTAGATATCCCACAGTTTTATTTTAACATTTACAACTACTTTTTACATTTTTACTGTATCATTGTTTCTGCTCAATGACACATGCATTGAAGTATGCCAGGGCTAAAATCTCTGAACTATTGACCCTTTTTATCTCTTTCCTACTCTCAGAAGCCATTTTCTGCCAGGAAAATGTTTTATGGTTGTAATTCCTTATCAGTGAGGGTTACGCTATAATCCAACCCAGTCCCGACCCGGACAGAAACTGTCACTTACATGACTGATATTTAACTCTTTCAAGCAAAGAAACAAAAAAAAAATAAAAAAAAAAATAAAAAACTTACACAGCATAGTAATTAGTGTGCTAGGCACTGTACATACACAGGTCTATCTCATGTCACGTCACCTCGGGCATCCTTTTAATTCCTTAGTCAGGCAACATTATGCATATGTGTGAAAACACAGATGTACAAAAAGGTGAGCACAGAGTACATGAAAGGGGGGTATCAATAAGCAGAGATATCTGGTGGGAGACTCAAAGGCCTGAAACACACCAGAGGAGTTTTTCTGAGCGTTTTGAGTTTTTAAATCTGCTGCTAAGGTTATCCTATGTGTCTGTGCACACTGGAGCAATGAGGTTTTGTAAAAAACCCCATAGCATTACATTGGGAAGAGGTTTTGAAACCTCTAAAAGCTCTTCCCAATGTAATGCTATGGGGTTTTTTACAAAACCTCATTGCTCCAGTGTGCACAGACACATAGGATAACATTAGCAGCAGATTTAAAAACTCAAAACGCTCAGAAAAACTCTTCTGGTGTGTTTCAGGCCAAATACATTCTTTCTGATAACAACCCCCCCCCCCATATACGCTGAGCTCATTTATATGTTTATAATTTTTACTCATTACTATAAAAGTGCGCACACACATACAATGATCTTTCATAATAAGTGAGCAACGATAGTTAAAATTATGCGGAAAGAATATACCATTTAAGAGTGGTTTTCACGCATGCAATTTGGTTTGTGAATGCCCGTTTCCCTAATGATCTACACACACACACACACTTTGATTAACGATAATCGTTTAAAAAAATCCGGTTGAATCTGGTTTTTGGAACAACTGGCTCATTGGTTTTAACCACTTCACCACTGAGGGGTTTTACCCCTGAAACACTAGAGCAATTTTCACCTTTTAGCGCTCCTTCCATTCATTCGTCTATAACTTTATCATTACTTATCACAATGAAATGAACTATATCTTGTTTTTTTCGCCACCAATTAGGCTTTCTTTAGGTGGGACATTATGCCAAGAATTATTTTATTCTAAATGTGTTTTAATGGGAAAATAGGAAAAAATGTTGGAAAAAAATTATTATTTTTCAGTTTTCGGCCATTATAGTTTTTAAATAATGCGCGCTATTGTAATTAAAACCCATGAAATGTATTTGCCCATTTGTCCCGGTTATAAAACCGTTTAAATGATGTCCCTATCACAATGTTTGGCGCCAATATTTTATTTGGAAATAAAAGGTGCATTTTTTCAGTTTTGCATCCATCCCTAATTACAAGCCCGTAGTTTATAAAGTAACAGTGTTATACCCTCTTGACATAAATATTTAAAAAGTTCAGTCCCTAAGGTAACTATTTATGTTTATTTTTTATTTATTTTTTTATTTTATTTTTTAATTACAAAATAAATAAATAAATAAAAAAAAAAAAAAAATTGGGGAGTGTGGGAGGTAATGAGTTAATTTATTGTGTAAAACTAATGTATTTGTATATGTAAATTGCTGTAGGGTGTAGTTTTACTATTTGGCCATAAGATGGCCACAGTGAGTTTGTGTTCATCCGACCTGTAAGCGTTCGGAAGGACGCTTACAGGAAGCACTATGAGGCTGGGAAGATCACAATGATTGATGTTTCTCATAGAAGCAGCAGATCATTGCGGGGGCTTAGATCAACGAATGGGAATGGATTTTCTCATCCATTGATTTCCGGGCGAGCGGGCGGTTGCGTGCACGAGCGGCGGGAGCGCGGACAGCAGCGGTAGCACGGGAGGTACGGATTTCTCCATCCCTTGGGTTTTTTAGGGGGGGGGGGACGGAGAAATTCGTACCGCGGGGGGTAAAGTGGTTAAAAATCGTTTTGTGCATTTTTACCAACGATAGAAGTGGAACGACTACAAACAACTATGATCAGATATACAACAGGAGGAAATGGCAGTGCTTTCAAATGCAAGGCTGCACCCAGATTGACCAGCTGTATAGATGTGCAGAGCCCAAAACACGGGCAGATAACAAAACTTGCATCCAAAACAGATGCAGCAAATGGAGGACGTTAGCCAAAACCAGTTTACATGCAGATTGTTGAGTACTAGACTCTTCCACAACGTTGACGTGCCCTCACGGAAGAGACCACTAACCAACAATTAAACAGTGTAAAGAACAGAAAAGTCAAAGCAAAGCATAGTCGGATGTGTGTAGGATGCTTAAAGGGTTGCTAAAGCCAAATATAAAAAAATCTGTTTAACTTACCCCTGGAGTCATCCTGTGCCCATGCCGTCCTTCCACAATTCTCCAGCAAACAACGGGGACCCCCTGAAAGCTGGTCTGTCGCCACCAGTCGGAGGCTACTGCGCATGGGCGGCCCCAAGCCGCGCGAACCCTGATCGCACTCCCATTGTCAGGAGTCGCTCTGTGCATGCGCAGTAGCGATTTTTGTGTATCGCACATGCGCAGAAACCTGCTGGAAACGGAGGCACGACGAGGAGGAGCGCGGCCGGCCAGCTTTGTGGGAACTGCCTTCCGCTGGCCGGGGGGTCTGCAAATGACAGCGCGGGCACAGAATGACTCCAGCGGGCTGCAAGAAGCTCCAGGTTAATAAACTGATTTTTTTCTATTTGGCTTTTGATTTCCTTTAAAGGAAGAAGGGATTTCTCTGAAGAGCTTGTGTGTTGGACCATAAAGATCTGACAACTCTCTATGTCCGGCATGGATAGTGCAGAATCATAACAGATCTGGAGACTACACTGCAGGGATTATGTGCAGGTATTATAGGATTATCATAATCCATAAATCATTTTTACGCTCTGAAGATCTCTCGAATCTGTGTGCAGCACACCTCGAAGACTAAAGGCCACCGCCAGGTAGTGTAACAATCCATAAACCGAATGTGCAGCGTGGGGTCTGCTTGTCTGGATATAGCTTGAAATAATCATTTAGGTATTCTGGTAAACTCTCACAGTGCTTTGTTTCTTTACACTAAAAAGATTAGGATTCTTTTAATGTGTGCCCGAGGTGACGTGACATGAAATAAACATATGTATGAACTGTGCCAAACACATTCATAACCAGGCTGTTTTGCTTGTTTTATTTTGCTGCCTGAAAGAGTTAATTTCCAAGCATGGAAGTGGCAGCTTCTGTCTTGTCGGGAATATAGTAAACATCACTGATAAGCAAATTACAGCCATAAAGGTTTTCCTGGCAGAATACAACTTCTGAGAGCAGAAAAAGGTCAATAGTTATACCCTCTATAAGCACCTGATTCTTATGATGCTGGGATGCCCTCTATAAGCACCTGTTTCTTATGATGCTTGGATGCCCTCTATAAGCACCTGATTCCTATGATGCTGGTATACCCTCTATAAGCACCTGATTCCTATGATGCTGGTATACCCTCTATAAGCACCTGATTCTTATGATGCTGGGATACCCTCTATAAGCACCTGTTTCTTATGATGCTGGTAAACCCTCTATAAGCACCTGACTCTTATGATGCTGGTATACTCTCTATAAGCACCTGATTCTTATGATGCTGGTATACCCTCTATAAGCACCTGATTCCTATGATGCTGGTATACCCTCTATAAGCTCCTGATTCTTATGATGCTGGGATACCCTCTATAAGCTCCTGATTCCTAGGATGCAGGTATAAGCTCCTGATTCTTATGATGCTGGGATACCTTCTATAAGTACCTGATTCTTATGACGCTGGTATACCCTCTATAAGCACCTGATTCTTATGACGCTGGTATACCCTCTATAAGCACGCGATTCTTATGATGCTGGTATACCCTCTATAAGCACCCGATTCTTATGATGCTGGTATACCCTCTATAAGCACCCGATTCTTATGATGCTGGAATGCCCTCTATAAGCACCTGATTCTTATGATGCTGGTATACCCTCTATAAGCACCCGATTCTTATGATGCTGGAATGCCCTCTATAAGCACCTGATTCTTATGATGCTGGTATACCCTCTATAAGCACCTGATTCTTATGATGCTGGAATACCTTTTATAAGCACCTGATTCATATGATGCTGGTATACCCTCTATAAGCACCTGATTCTTATGATGCTAGGATACCCTCTATAAGCACCTGATTCTTATGATGCTGGGATACCCTCTATAAGCACCTGATTCCTATGATGCTGGTATACCCTCTATAAGTACCTGATTCTTATGATGCTGGGATACTCTCCATGAGCACCTGATTCTTATGATGCTGGTACACCCTCTATAAGCACCTGATTCTTATGATGCTGGGATACCCTCCATGAGCACCTGATTCTTATGATGCTGGTACACCCTCTATAAGCACCTGATTCTTATGATGCTGGGATACCCTCTATAAGCTCCTGATTCTTATGATGCTAGGATACCCTCTATAAGCACCTGATTCTTATGATGCTGGTATGGCCTCTATAAGCACCTGATTCCTATGATGCTGGTATACCCTCTATAAGCACCTGATTCTTATGATGCTGGTATACCCTCTATAAGCACCCGATTCTTATGATGCTGGTATACCCTCTATAAGTACCCGATTCTTATGATGCTGGTATACCCTCTATAAGCACCTGACTCTTATGATGCTGGTATACCCTCTATAAGCACCTGATTCTTATGATGCTGGTATACCCTCTATAAGCACCTGATTCTTATGATGCTGGGACACCCTCTATAAGCACCTGATTCTTATGATGCTGGGATACTCTCTATAAGCACCTGATTCTTATGATGCTGGGATACCCTCTATAAGCACCTGATTCTTATGATGCTAGGATACCCTCTATAAGCTCCTGATTCTTATGATGCTGGGGTACCCTCTATAAGCTCCTGATTCCTATGATGCTGGTATACCCTCTATAAGCACCTGATTCTTATGATGCCGGTATACCCTCTATAAGCACCTGATTCTAATGATGCTGGTATACCCTCTATAAGCACCTGATTCTTATGTTGCTGGTATACCCTCTATAAGCACCTGATTCTTATGATGCTGGTATACCCTCTATAAGCTCCTGATTCTTATGATGCTGGGATACCATCTATAAGCACCTGATTCTTATGATGCTGGGATACCCTCTATAAGCACCTGATTCTTATGATGCTGGGATACCCTCTATAAGCACCTGATTCTTATGATGCTGGTATACCCTCTATAAGCACCTGATTCTTATGATGCTGGGATACCCTCTATAAGCACCTGATTCTTATGATGCCGGTATACCCTGTATAAGCACCTGATTCTTATGATGCTGGTATACCCTCTATAAGCACCTGATTCTTATGATGCTGGTATACCCTCTATAAGCACCTGATTCTTATGATGCTGGGATACCCTCTATAAGCACCTGATTCTTATGATGCTGGGATACCCTCTATAAGCACCTGATTCTTATGATGCTGAGATACCCTCTATAAGCACCTGATTCTTATGATGCTGGTATACCCTCTATAAGCACCTGATTCTAATGATGCTGGGATACCCTCTATAAGCACCTGATTCTTATGATGCTGGTATACTCTCTATAAGCACCTGATTCTTATGATGCTGGAATACCCTCTATATGCACCTGATTCTTATGATGCTGGTACACCCTCTATAAGCTCCTGATTCTTATGATGCTAGGATACCCTCTATAAGCTCCTGATTCTTATGATGCTGGGGTACCCTCTATAAGCTCCTGATTCCTATGATGCTGGTATACCCTCTATAAGCTCCTGATTCCTATGATGCTGGTATACCCTCTATAAGCACCTGATTCTTATGATGCTGGGATACCCTCTATAAGCTCCTGATTCTTATGATGCTGGGATACCCTCTATAAGCACCTGATTCTTATGATGCTGGTACACCCTCTATAAGCACCTGATTCTTATGATGCTGGGATACCCTCTATAAGCACCTGATTCTTATGATGCTGGTACACCCTCTATAAGCACCTGATTCTTATGATGCTGGGATACCCTCTATAAGCACCTGTTTCTTATGATGCTGGTATACCTTCTATAAGCACCTGATTCTTATGATGCTGGTATATCCTCTATAAGCACCTGATTCTTATGATGCTGGTATACCCTTTATAAGCACCCGATTCTTATGACGCTGGTATACCCTCTATAAGCACCTGATTCTTATGATGCTGGTACACCCTCTATAAGCACCTGATTCTTATGATGCTGGTATACCCTCTATAAGCACCTGATTCTTATGATGCTGGGATGCCCTCTATAAGCACCTGTTTCTTATGATGCTGGTATACCCTCTATAAGCACCTGATACTTATGATGCTGGTATACCCTCTATAAGCACCTGATTCTTATGATGCTGGGATACCCTCTATAAGCACCCGATTCTTATGATGCTGGTACACCCTCTATAAGCACCTGATTCTTATGATGCTGGGATAGCCTCTATAAGCACCCGATCCTTATGATGCTGGTATAGCCTCTATAAGCACCCGATTCTTATGATGCTGGTATACCCTCTATAAGCACCCGATTCTTATGATGCTGGTATACCCTCTATAAGCACCCGATTCTTATGATGCTGGGATACCATCTATAAGCACCTGATTCTTATGATGCTGGGATACCATCTATAAGCACCTGATTCTTATGATGCTGGGATACCCTCTATAAGCACCTGATTCTTATGATGCTGGTATACCCTCTATAAGCACCTGATTCTTATGATGCTGGTATACTCTCTATAAGCACCTGATTCTTATGATGCTGGTATACTCTCTATAAGCACCTGATTCTTATGATGCTGGGATACCATCTATAAGCACCTGATTCTTATGATGCTGGGATACCCTCTATAAGCACCCGATTCTTATGATGCTGGGATACCCTCTATAAGCACCTGATTCTTATGATGCTGGTATACCCTCTATAAGCACCTGATTCTTATGATGCTGAGATACCCTCTATAAGCACCCGATTCTTATGATGCTGGTATACCCTCTATAAGCTCCTGATTCTTATGATGCTAGGATACCCTCTATAAGCTCCTGATTCTTATGATGCTGGGGTACCCTCTATAAGCTCCTGATTCCTATGATGCTGGTATACCCTCTATAAGCACCTGATTCTTATGATGCTGGGATACCCTCTATAAGCTCCTGATTCTTATGATGCTGGGGTACCCTCTATAAGCTCCTGATTCCTATGATGCTGGTATACCCTCTATAAGCACCTGATTCTTATGATGCTGGTATACCCTCTATAAGCACCTGATTCTTATGATGCTGGTATACCCTCTATAAGCACCTGATTCTTATGATGCTGGTATACCCTTTATAAGCACCCGATTCTTATGACGCTGGTATACCCTCTATAAGCACCTGATTCTTATGATGCTGGTATACCCTCTATAAGCACCTGATACTTATGATGCTGGTATACCCTCTATAAGCACCTGATTCTTATGATGCTGGTACACCCTCTATAAGCACCTGATTCTTATGATGCTGGTATACCCTCTATAAGCACCTGATTCTTATGATGCTGGTATACCCTCTATAAGCACCTGATTCTTATGATGCTGGGATGCCCTCTATAAGCACCTGTTTCTTATGATGCTGGTATACCCTCTATAAGCACCTGATACTTATGATGCTGGTATACCCTCTATAAGCACCTGATTCTTATGATGCTGGTACACCCTCTATAAGCACCTGATTCTTATGATGCTGGGATAGCCTCTATAAGCACCCGATTCTTATGATGCTGGTATAGCCTCTATAAGCACCCGATTCTTATGATGCTGGTATACCCTCTATAAGCACCCGATTCTTATGATGCTGGTATACCCTCTATAAGCACCTGATTCTTATGATGCTGGGATACCATCTATAAGCACCTGATTCTTATGATGCTGGTATACCCTCTATAAGCACCTGATTCTTATGATGCTGGTATACCCTCTATAAGCACCTGATTCTTATGATGCTGGTATACTCTCTATAAGCACCTGATTCTTATGATGCTGGGATACCATCTATAAGCACCTGATTCTTATGATGCTGGTATACCCTCTATAAGCACCTGATTCTTATGATGCTGGGATACCATCTATAAGCACCTGATTCTTATGATGCTGGGATACCCTCTATAAGCACCTGATTCTTATGATGCTGGTATACCCTCTATAAGCACCTGATTCTTATGATGCTGAGATACCCTCTATAAGCTCCTGATTCTTATGATGCTAGGATACCCTCTATAAGCTCCTGATTCTTATGATGCTGGGGTACCCTCTATAAGCTCCTGATTCCTATGATGCTGGTATACCCTCTATAAGCTCCTGATTCCTATGATGCTGGTATACCCTCTATAAGCACCTGATTCTTATGATGCTGGGATACCATCTATAAGCTCCTGATTCTTATGATGCTGGGGTACCCTCTATAAGCTCCTGATTCCTATGATGCTGGTATACCCTCTATAAGCACCTGATTCTTATGATGCTGGTATACCCTCTATAAGCACCTGATTCTTATGATGCTGGTATACCCTCTATAAGCACCTGATTCTTATGATGCTGGTATACCCTCTATAAGCACCTGATTCTTATGATGCTGGTATACCCTCTATAAGCACCTGATTCTTATGATGCTAGGATACCCTCTATAAGCACCTGATTCTTATGATGCTGGAATACCCTCTATAACCATGATTGCTAACCTTGGCACTCCAGCTGTGGTGGAACTACAAGTCCCATGAGGCATTGCAATACTCTGACAGCTCTAAGCATAACTCAGGGAGGAAGAGGCATGATGGGATTTGTAGGGTTGTCGCAGCTGAAGTGCCAAGGTTAGCCATCACTGCTCTATAAGCACCCGATTCTTATGATGCTGGGATACCCTCTATAAGCACCCGATTCTTATGATGCTGGGATACCCTCTATAAGCACCCGATTCTTATGATGCTGGGATACCCTCTATAAGCACCCGATTCTTATGATGCTGGGATACCCTCTATAAGCACCCGATTCTTATGATGCTGGGATACCCTCTATAAGCACCCGATTCTTATGATGCTGGGATACCCTCTATAAGCACCCGATTCTTATGATGCTGGGATACCCGGCAGGGTTGGGCAGTGCTTGGCACAGATGCCTTGTGCAATCCTAAGAATCTTGTGATATTAATGCTACAGGTAAACACTCTGAGTCTGGGTAGTCTTCCCTCCCCCCCCCCCCCCGCCCGGGCTGCGTGTCACTCGCAGTAACAGAGAGCAGGCCGCCTTGTCACGCTATAAGACCGCCAGCCCTCCTCAGCGCAGTGACAGTGACAAGCTGTGACAGCTAGGTGTGGCGCGTACTCGGGTGAATTGATAGAAACCAGCATTATCTGGAGTGGAAAGTATGACCTGTTTTAAGCCATACTTCAAAAGAGGAACTGTAGTGAAAGCAACGTAAGGACTGAAATAGATTATATTTTACACCCTTTATTTATAAATGATTTAGTCGGTGTTTGCCTGTTGTAAGATCTTTCCTCACCCCGATTTACATTAATAAATTCATCACAGCTGGCGGCATATTAAGTCCTATCAGGTGATCTATGCGGTATATTTGTTTCTAAGAATTCTGAATCCAGTAAAAATATATCTGGACTCCCAGAATGCTCTGGATTGAGTATTTTGCATAACTAAATAGCCTAGGCTAAATAGGAAGTATTTCTAATGCTGAAACCAGGAAATTAACATAAAAGTGAATATCCTGAATCATTTACTACTTTGTACTATATGTCACTACAGGGCCTCTTTTACTCTTGTTGGTCCGCCTGCACCCTCTTATTATGCAGCTTAAGGTGGCCACTAACGCTCCAATTTTTAGCAAAAAATCGTTCGAGCGATCAGAAATTCTGATCGGAGGAAAAATCGTTCACTACACCATCAATTAACCAATCATTGCTTCCTATCTATCACGATCAACAAGAAAATCCAAATTTTGGTTTGGCGAAAATTCAATCGGACGATTGTTTTTATAATCGTTCGTTATTGATTGTGCCCATCAACTGAGAATATTTACAACCAATCCGATCAGAATTTCTGAACGCTCGTACGTTTTTTTCGCTAAAAAATTGGACCGTTAGTGGCCACCTTAAGAGTTAGTGACAGATTTGGTAAGAATAACCGATTGCTGCAAAGGTATATGAGATTATTGAATGAAAACAAAGAAAGTGGTCGGCCCAATCGATTATGAACGATCGCATTATCGACTGTTTCCTTAAAGAGAAACTTCAGCCTAAACAAACATACTGTCATTAAGTTACATTAGTTATGTTAATTAAAATAGATAGGTAATATCTCTTACCCGCTCTGTTTTAAAAGAACAGGCAAATGTTTGTGATTTCATGGGGACAGCCATCTTTTTTAATGAAAGGAGGTGAAATACCACCATGCTCTGCACAGCATCAGGGGGAAAAAAAGCCCGGGCAGGTTTCTTTGGTGGGTGGAGGTTAGCTAAGAATGCAGCTAAAAATTATGCTTTGGTAAGAAAAACAAAGTTCTGATGCTGTGAAACTTAAAGAAACACCAAGCCTTTTCAGTGCTGCTGAGTAGATTTTTAGTCCGGTGGTTCACTTTAAAGGACACCTAAAGTGAGAGGGATATGGAGGCGCTCTCCCTTTCACATGGGACACCATGCCACCCCGACCACCACAGCCACAGAACCCATCAGGGTTTCACCATCTGCAATGCACTCTGGACCCGTGGCAAGTCACTCTGCTACCGCTCGCACACTACTGGGGACTCTGCAAATGCCTAACACGGTGACTGTGGTGAAATTTACCTACATCTCCAACCCTGAACATGGAGCACCCAGCAAGTGCTTGGACTTGGTGAGAGTATGCAGACTGTGTAACCAAGTTTAAACTGTACACTACGTCTGATGCGGTGATGGCCGCTTGTTTTCATGGCATGTGCTGCTGTTATTAACAATGTTTTGCCAGCATGAGAATATGCCTTGCTGTGGAGGTGCATCATTATTGGATTATTGAGGGGCGTGTGCGTGTGTAGAGTGAGTGTGCGTGTGTGTGTGTAGAGTGAGTGTGCGTGTGTGTGTGTAGAGTGAGTGTGCGTGTGTGTGTGTGTGTGTAGAGTGAGTGTGCGTGTGTGTGTGTGTAGAGTGAGTGTGCGTGTGTGTGTGTGTAGAGTGAGTGTGCGTGTGTGTGTGTGTAGAGTGAGTGTGCGTGTGTGTGTGTAGAGTGAGTGTGCGTGTGTGTGTGTGTAGAGTGTGCGTGTGTGTGTAGAGTGTGCGTGTGTGTGTAGAGTGTGCGTGTGTGTGTGCGTGTGTATGTAGAGTGTGTTTGTGTGTG